>NC_092278.1:17214856-17359856 GCF_036320965.1 Panulirus ornatus
TGCTCAGGGGGTCGTGTGGTCGTGGTCATGGGGTAAAAACTGTGGCAAGACCTTCTTCGTCCCGCCACCAGCCAACGTGCACCGTAAAGCTAGCAATTACCTGCTGAGTCACTACCCTCCCGTGTCGATGTACTTACTGTACACACTGTACCGTACCTCGGTACATCCCTCCGCCTATCCTCCCCCCTGGTATGCGCCCTTCACCCACGCCATCACTGAAATGCTTCGTCTAATAATATCTTGACAAATATTCTAAAATTACTTTGCTGACACAAGGGATGGAGGCAATAACGCCCTTCCCTCACAGCTAAGGACAATGGCCAAGAATCCACGGGATGAAACGGACCTTCACACAGGTAATGCTGCCCGAGTGTAAGAGGCACTTCCATCATGGCTGGAGTCTGACCTTATATACATTGTGTGTGTGTGTGTGTGTGTGTGTGTGTGTGTGTGTGTGTGTGTGTGTGTGTGTTGATGCTGCTACTAAGTCTTGTTAAGTATAGGTTAAATTGCGTAACTTATCTTTAACATACACTAGAAGATGCCTAATGGATAGAGAAAAAACGTCGTGTGTAAAGCATATACACACACACACACGAACTATCATTTTAAGCGACTCACATCACCTCGGTGTAATATCACAACTCAGCCAGTCCAACCCCTCAAAAAAAAGGAAAAAAGAAAAAGAAAAGTAGGGGGTGGGATGGAGGCCTTTTCATCTCCATCCATCACTTAACAGGACGTAAGTACACGAAAAACATGTAGTTACCCCACTTGACTGCCACGTAAGAGAACCATCAGGCGCCTAAATGACTTTATACAGCAAGACAGATCCTTTTCGGAGGTGAGAGGAGGATATACAGGGCCAGTTGGATAGACAGTGGCCGTTGGAACGACGGGACCTGAATCCACCGAGGTCATCCTGCCCCCGACATCACCACCAGCACGCACCCACCCTGAATTTCACAGGGCGATGTGTATTTCAAGAAGGACCACTTGTTGGGAGGCCATGACTGAAAGACATTCGAGAGGCAACGTAGCGTGGAAATTTACGTGCAAGGCCTTTTGTGAGGTAAAGATGTGGCGTACGACTGCCGGGAGAGAGAGAGAGGGGTAAAAAAATATGAGGGACATGTGTAAGGGACAGTGGTGAGTGGGACTAAACTATGAGGGGAGAATTTATGAAAGGACTTTGTGAATGGAGAGAGTTCTCAAGGCCACTTGTGAGGAGGGTAAACTGTTTGGGTAATCCAGGAGCGTGGAATGTGGGGGAGACTGTCAATAAAGGAATACAGAAGATGCATTATGCACATAAAATATTCGAGAAACTCCAGGAAGGTTTTCTCTTTTATTATGAAAAACGGATGTGGAGTTCTCTCACTTATACTTCACATAAAAATATTTCAATGAGAAACTAATATTAGAATCTAAATTTAGCTTAGAACATATTTTGAAATATGGAGTACTTTTCACACACACACACACACACACACACACACTTACACACACACTTACACACACACGTTAGTCAATCACCCAATCTTAGACACACTTCGGTAAGACATCAGCCCCTCGGACAGAGACACAGACACTTAGACTTCAGAGAAAAACGCACTTAAGAAGAAAACTACAGTTCTGGCTTGACATTCAGTCATAGGCTTTTGATGCAGCCACTTCCATGCACACTTTAGCCATAAGGTATTTTCGTCGTGCATTTCTTAAGGGTTTCGACAGACTTACACTTTGGAGGAGAAGGGCGAGGCGGGTCTTCTGAGGGTGAAGATGTTCTTGAAGACAAGGGTGGCCATAATTATCGCGATTCGTCGTTACCACAGCCACCAACACCACCGCTTCACACACAACCCCCACATCACATCCTCACTAACCTTGTAAATCTCTCACGTAACTCCACATTTTGTTTCAAAATCACTATAATCACAACTTCAGCAAGAACCTGTTTGCTTCAGTAACTTAAAAGCCTAAAATGTAGGTGTAGCTTTAAGTGGCCAATGTATCATAATCACTGTTTATCAAAAGCAGCTTTGTTCTCCACGACGTAAACAGTTCCACTAGTTGGACCACGTCACGATAGTCAAACAGTCCCACAAGCTGGCCAAATCACGTAACAACAGTAAGAATACTCACTGGCTGGCCCACTAAACAACACCAGAGTCCCATCGGCAGCCCCACGTAACAGTAAACAAAACTAGTGGCTGGCCCACGTAACAACAGCAAACAGACCCACTAGCTGGCTAGCATACGAAAGAGAATATAAACAGTTCAACTGGTAAAACGTATGTACCCACAATAAAATGTATATCAAGACAACGGTCAGGTTAAGTCAGGTTAAGACACGACACGCCACGGTAGAGCAGAGTAGAGTAGGGTAGGCTAGGTTAGGTTAGGTTCGGTTAAGATTAGTTTAAACTATGATAGGTAAGGCTAGGACTGATCCAGGATATTTCTCGTGCAGGGTAAGACACGTAAAACTTTCTCTTCCAAGTGAGACTGTAGCATTAGTAACCCGTTCTTCATGGAGGACAGAGGAGTCAGCCTCAGTGGCTAATCCTGGTGTACCGAGAAAGTCTAACATGTTCACTCCTTCTTCCCTACTGACACACCCTTTACGAGTCACCATTGTTAACCATTCATCTTCACCTTACTTTCACCCCTTGGATGTGAGCGAAACACAAGGGCACTGTCGGCCTTAATCGTTGGCGGAGGCCCTGTGTAGAGGTGGTAGTGATCTAGTGTGGGATGAGGATACGATACAGTGTGAACGATGAGGACAGTGGGGTGTGGAGTCTCAGATGGTGATGAGGAGAAGGAAGGGGTAAAAGAAGGCGTTGAGTGATGCGTCGGCGCTTTATGTGTGCAGTAGTGGTGGTGGTGACCTTGGTGTGAGAGGGGAGGTGTGGAGATTGTGTTCTCTAGTCTGGTGCATTCAGTACTGCTTATAGTGAGGCAGGAAAGGATGGGTTGCTATACAGGGTGCAAGTGTGTCAGGGGGTCGATAATTGGTGCGGTTAAGTACACTGGATATGGTCGTTATTGTGGGTACCCGCTGTAACGGAGGGGCGGTTGTAAATGGTGTGAGTATAAGCGAAGTTGTCGCAAATGGTGCGGGTATAAGGTGTAAAGATCGCTGTAGTTGGTGCGGGTATAAGTTGATGAGTCGGCGATGAAGGTCTGAGTATAAGGGACGAGTTGCGGTCAATGGCAAGAGAGGGTGGTGAGTGGTGAGAGGGGAGAGGCGTGAGTAACGGCAGATCTTTCCACGCAACACATGACGTGTGAAGGCCAAGTGGAAATGGAGGACCCAGCGGGCTCCTAGGATCCAGCAGCCTGTGTGCTGGCTAGGGACACCCTGCTGGTTCAAGGAACCGCTGGGGCCCATGAAAGCCAGCAGCCTGTGATGGTCAAGGGCCACATAGGAGTCAAAGAACACAAGTTCCCCTAGTATCAAGCAGGATATGATGACCTAAGGCACCCCTGGAGGCTAGAAAACCGCAGGTTCAACACCAATCACCACAAAACCAAATCTTAAATAATGATGTTGATGAATCACAGCCTTAGCTAGAGTCCAGACTTTTCCATTAGGGGTTCCAACGCCACCTAAACCCCACAATATGGACACGCTTCGCTAATCAACTGTTCCACAAACTTAGGTCTGGACGGACGGTGCGAAGTATGAGAAAAGTTACAAACATACACACACACACACACACACACACATAGACACACAGCCCCTCGCCAATAGTTGAAGTGCCAAGCTTCTCCTCCAGATTTCCTTTTAAAAGAACTTTCTTATTTACCATCGGCTTCTCCTATTTGACGAAAGAGATTTCATTAAGTAAACTTTAAGGACATCAACGATATAAAGTGTTAAATGCATTATCTAACTGCATGATTCATCATATGCAGTGTTACATATATATATATATATATATATATATATATATATATATATATATATATATATATATATATATATATATATATATATATATATATATAAATATGCGATGTTAACGGAATTTCATTCGACGGTTTAAAAATAAATAAGCACACATATTATCTATCTAAATGAGCTAATGGTTCGTTGTTTAATATTTAATGATCACTATAAACATTTCGTAAATTGTACTAATGTTACATAGTGCTCAACGCTGTGTTACATTACGCGATACTTCACCATTTCCTCTCCCAGTCATAACACCCCCAGATTCTGCAGCAGGAAGCAGGCACGTCATACTGCTTGCCTACATCTGCTTGGGAGCAATCTGGCGGTGAATCAACCACTACGTCACATCGGACGCCAATGCTTCTCCTACTGGTAACTGTGAAAGGAGTGACTGCCGGACTAAAGCACATCCGAGGGGGTAATTAGTGTTTCAAGTCCATCCCAGGTCATCTGGGAGAAGTCTAACCTCCCAGTACCCTCATCTCCACCACCATCAGTAGTGCTGTCCATATACGCATCACCACCACCACCAGCGTTCCCTCCACACGCATCTCCACCACCAATAAGAGTTCCCTATACATGCATCTCCATCACTGGGGGGTCTTGGGAGAAAAAAAAAATATCACCTTAATCATCTGTTGTTTCTTTTCCTTCTTTACGTCCAGCGCATTACCGACATATTTCTTAATCATAAAAAAAAGATATCGATTTTCAATACACCACCGAAATAATCTTGGCCAGGCTGATTATTATCATCTATCAAGGTACCCTCTCTCTCTCTCTGATCACCTTATTAATCATTTTTCACCACGCAACCCCGGGGAAAAAGTCGTTAGTCAAGGAGGAGGAGAGTACTAATTTCCCTATACGTCCTCCGTCCATTCAAGAGGCCAAGCGGCCGTCCCCCCATCCCCTCGAGCCAAGATTAATAGCGGACTAATCTACGTTCTGTCTTGCTCTCTCCTCTTCCGGAATTCCAATTACAAGGCGAGCAAAGAATGCCATGTTTCTCCCCACACCATCCCCAGGGGGCCGACCTGCTACATCAGGCCCATCTTAACACGAGTAGTTTGTGAAAGTCGGGGCCACCGAAAATAAATGAATAAATAAAATAAGCATTAGTTACTCAAATTAGAAAAAAAAAATATATCTTTGCACGGAAGCGGAGCGGGATGGGAGGGGGAAAGCGGGAGGGAAAAGGGCCAGTGTGAGCCGGCGGCGGGCAGAGGGAGGAGGCCCGGACCGACCAACCAGCCAGCAGAACACATTCAGAGGTAAAAATCCTCAGGTTCCTTTCCTTATGCAGGAAGGAAGCCAGTGGGACTTTGCTGGAGAAACATCAATACATTTTATGAATGGCGACGGGGCTTAGCACAGCCGGAATCTCCGGGGTGAATGAGGCATGATTTACGCACTGCGTAGCGGGGGAGTCTACACGCAGAAATGAGCTACGGTCATGTGCGATGAAAAACTGCCTTTCTCTCCCTCCCACACGACGGCTGTCACGATACATCTCGGCTAGCGTGGACCATAGATGAATGAGTAAATAAACTCTCTCTCTCTCTCTCTCTCTCTCTCTCTCTCTCTCTCTCTCTCTCTCTCTCTCTCTCTCTCTCTCTCTCTCTCTCTCTCTCTCTCTCTCTCTCTCTCTCTCTCTCTCATACACGAAATCATTCCAGTTATTTCTAGTCTTAAGTCACAGTCGTTGTTGGAAAAAAAAAAAACATGAAAATTACATATCTAAAAAGCACTGGAGCCAGTAATGAAAAAAAAAGGCAAAACTCTCATTGTGGAAACAACTCTTGACACTGAAAAGTTACACAAATAAACAAAAAAAAATATATAGGGTTATTATATAAAGGCTAAACAATCCCATCTGAAGTTTATGACAACCTGTGTGTGTGTGTGTGTGTGTGTGTGTGTGTGTGTGTGTGTGTGTGTGTGTGTGTGTGTGTTGTGGGGAGAGAGTTTTATACTCGTGTTGTCCCGTCTCATAACCTTGAGTATATGTACGAAGTCTTCACTCCTGCGAACACACACACACACACACACACACACACACACACACACACACACACACACACACTAGCCTAAGTTGGTCTATAAATGGGTACCTACCCATTTACAGACCAACTCCGAGGAGAGGATGAAGAGCTGGGATTGGCTGTGGGGCGACTGCCTTACCCAGGGTTCAAGTCCCTGCGAGCCTAAACTCACTCATGGTCAGTAATAATAACCACTACAACAGGGAGGCATTCTTTTCTGAGTGTGTGTGTGTGTGTGTGTGTGTGTGTGTGTGTGTGTGTGTGTGTGTGTGTGTGTGTGTGTAAGCGTCTGTCTGTCTGCCTTTAACGCGTATGAGTTAAGTGCGACAAAGAAAGTGAGTGAAGCAAATTGAGCGTGTGTAAATGCATGCGTGCGAGTTAATTCGTGTGTTCTTGCCTACTGCTGCAGTCCTTGCCAACACAACAACAGCAGCCCTTCGTAGCCCCGCTCTTCGCTCTCCCTCACCATCAACACCAACAGTAAAGTTTCTCCCCCAAAAGTGCAGACGGGCCCTCGCTGCACATGCCTCTAACAACAACGTCCTAATAATAACATACGACTATCAACAGCAATGACTGAGATCCCGGACTCAAATGTTAACAAGAGTTTAACCTCATTCCTGGTTACGACATACACATACATATCCTAAGTTAGGGGATCTGTTCCCCATATATCCCATCAAAAACAGTCGCTCCCTGGGACACAAGAATACGGGCCAGTTATGATCCCACACAGGACGAGGTAACGCTGACCAGCAGCGACCCTACGCAAGGTCCAAGTATCATTCCCTCTAGATTTTTGGAGATAAAACGAGTATATAGGAACCTCCAGGGAGTCTACAGGTCCATACAAGGCACCTCCTCTATACACCCTACCAATATCAGGCACGTACAGTGGCTGGGAGAGAGACGTGAAGAGCGTCTACGTCTGTTCTGTGTGTTGTGAAGACTTAAGGTTCTGGTCACGACGGTAGCAGCAACATCCTGATGGTGGTGGCGGGTCCCCGGCCCACCCAGGCCACACAATCACCCTCCTCCCACACAATGCGACTCTACAAGCCCGTCTTTATACCCAGTCTGACCCTCCAGCCACGTACACCCTCATTGACATCCACTGCATCAGTCCTCCTCACATTGGCAGCTGCTGTCGTAGCTCCCTCCCTCTGCCTCCAACCTCCCCTCCACAAACGCCTTGCAACACACAGTCTTTCCCTCACCTTCCAAGCTGCCATAGATTCCCTGAACAATATCGCTCTGACATTCGTTCTTCCACCCCTACCCTGCCTACAGTCGTCACCTCCCGACGTCCACAATCTTCACTGATCACTTCAGTCCCTCACATCCATCATTCCCCTTTTCACCCTCGCTCTGCTACCTCCATCGACTCTCCAAATCACCTCCCTCCAACCCTTGCCACGATCCCTTCTGGCCCCCGCCCCCTACACTCCACTGGCTCCGGCCCTCTTCCCTCTATCCCGTACGCTCCCCTAGCTCCAACCTTCTCTAACCCCTCACTCCTCTCGCAGCAGTCCTTTCTACACTCCCCCAGCTTACCCATCCCCCAACCCACTAAACTCCCCAAACATACCACCCCCCTTCACACTCGCCCAGCTCTAAAACGCCCTTCCCTCCACCCCCTACACTCCCCTAAGCTCCACCCTTTAACGTCCCTTACCTACCCACTAACCCACCCCCAGTGGCCACAACCAGTCAACGACGGGGTGAGCTGGTAGCTATAACGTCCACTTTGGTATGCTGCCGGAGTCAACTGCACCGACCCCCTTACCCCACCAATAAAACCACAGCTCGGCCATAGCCCCGGCCATATGCTCAGCCTCTAACGACAGATATGGTGCCCCTTTCTCGTCCGTATAGTCAACCCTCTCGTATCCTCTGGTTACGCTACGTTTCACCTCTATAATTTTTTTTTCCGTTTTTAGTTTTTATTGAGAGAAAGACAACGGTGATAAAAAAAAAGTATGTTTCGATCGAATCCATGTCGGTTGTAAATTTGAAGCAGGAAAATATCCTATAGTTTTCCTATTTTCTCTCCTTCATCTATTCGCCCTATTTTCGCTTTTCTCTCTCCAACGCCTTTACCTCTTCCTTGCCACTGCTTCCCTTAAGGTCTCGTAAATTTCATTCCTATTTCTCTTGTGGATTCTCCTGCTTCCTGTTTCATTCATATTCTTACTTCCGTTATTCATCATTCGCTGCTCTCGTACCCTCTCTTCTCATCCTCTTTCCCTTCTGGAAAACTGAAACTAGAATAAGTTCCTGGATATTACGAGAAAAAGAAAAGGTCGCGCTGTCCTGTTCAAGGGTCGTATACTCTAATGCTCAAGGGTCGCACACTTATACATAGGTCGTGTCGTCGTGCTCAAGGAAATAATGAAATGTGAAATATATATATATATATATATATATATATATATATATATATATATATATATATATATATATATATATATATATATATATATATATTGGAAAGGATCACAATTTTGCGCGTGATCAAGTATATTCCTATGAGTACACGGGGAAAATGAAACACGATAAGTTCCCAAGTGCACTTTCGTGTAATAATCACATCATCAGGAGAAACACAAGAGAAAAATATAACAGTCAGTTGATATATATATATATATATATATATATATATATATATATATATATATATATATATATATATATCAGTTATGGTTACCAAGAGAAACATGAAACGAAAACGTTTTAATTAGCAGCCTGGAATTTTATTCATGGGGAAACACGGACGAAAATGTTGTGTGTAAAATGGTGATGGTATGCGAGCCTGATGCCTCCATGGTTGACGCAGCCGAGGGGCTGGCACTCTCCCATGTAAATAATGGCCAGGCCAGAAGGCCAAGCAGAGGGCCACGTTGAAACTTTCATGAGGCCACATCCCCCCCATGGGAAAGTTTTATGATGGGCCATGAAGTCTTTAGGGATGCCATGAATGCATGACGGAGCGTGGGAGAACACTGTGTGGGAGTGGAAGGTCACGTGGGAAAACACTATGGGAGTGGGAGGTCACGTGGGAGAACACTTTGGGAGTGGGAGCTCACATGCTCGACCACCAGAAGGGTGAGACACACAGTAGCAGCCGCGCAAGAGAAACATAAGAAAATTACAAAAAAAAAAAAATAACTCATCCATAACTTTACTTCTAGGTTCCCTAGCCTAAGAGGACTTTTCCTTGCATTCCGCCTACGAAGTGAGACCGTATCATAATTATCACACTATAAGAATCAGTGGAGTCTCTCGAACAGCCAGGCCTTCTCTCCCGTGGAAGGAAGGGTCTCTTGAGTTCAAGCGGCCATTAATAACACGCTCTTTTACGACCATTCATCATCGGTCCGGCTGAGTGTAAGGTCTGGGTTAGACAGCGACCGTCAGCTCTGTGGTGAGAGAGAGAGAGAGAGAGAGAGAGAGAGAGAGAGAGAGAGAGAGAGAGAGAGAGAGAGAGAGAGAGAGAGAGAGAGTCTGTACGCCAGGCAGCTCGTGAACCATCAGGCAGCAGACACCGATGGAAACCGGCGGCACCAGCGGGACGCGCAGCCCCCTTCGGCAACCTCCCCAGGCCAGCCAGCCAGCAGCGGCAGCAGTATCTTGGGCAGGAGGTGAAGAAGGATACACGGGCTGGGGGCTAGGCCGTCGCGGCGAGAGGAAGGTTAAAGTCTGCACACACATCAGCCTCACACTTGTGACGCAACTGCCTTATGATGTGATTTTTCACGCGAGTCTCGCCTCACTTGTGTCTCATCTCTGTTAATTAAGCCCGGAGAAAACCTGTCACTTTTTGTGTGAGTCCATCCATCCTGCACAGCGCGCTGCCAAGTTAATTAGCACTTCCTCCGGTGAGTGTCGAACGCTGCACTTCTCAATGACTAGTCAAGTGTGTGGACGGACGTTCCTCCTGCAGACTCGCAACACGTCTGCACTAAGGCAAGCGTAACGACTCTCTGCATGAGTCGAGTTTGGAATTCCCTTTTTGCATGTTGCATCAGTCGCGAGGCCTTATGGCGAGCCCAAGTCCCAGTGTAGGATAATCCTCTTGCACTCCGAGCGCCTTTCTCTCTCACCCTCCGTCCAGACCATCTGGTCACACCAGTCCACTGACTCCTCTTCCCCCAAAGTAGGGAAAGTAGAGAATCACTGGCCATCACCGTGGGTGTAGCCCACGGAGCGGAGAGGCGCGCACGGGAAACCAATTATAAACGAGGTTCATCCACTGTCATCTTTGAGGAGACGCTGCCACCTTTGATCCCCGTCGTGTTTACCACCACCTGCTGCCCGCCACACATCAAAGGTGAAGAACATAAAGGTTAACTCCGGTGTGTGCCCTGCACGGCAACCTGCAGCTGGGTGAGGGGAAGGCAGGGCCATTAGATGCCCCAGCTACTCTAGGCAAAAACCAGTGTATCTTACTCAGCGCAAGGCTTGGCTACCGTCCGTCACACGCAACAGCGTGTCTTGCTACGCGTGAGTGTGGTACCTCCGCCTGGCTCCCTGACCCTTCCCAACACATCAGCTCTCCAGATGAGAACACACCCACGGCCTTGCCCGCGGCAGACACCGCCTCCCTCACCGGGGTGGGAGCTCAGTGAATCAGGACGCCAGCCAGGCGGAACGGCGGAGCGACCATAAAGGCAGTAGCAACTTTACATTTGTATGATATATAGCATCGCCACCATCCTCACCAAGGCAGACACCACAGCAAAACCTCTGGCAACACTCCAGTTTCCCCCGTCTTTCTGCACTGTAACATATTTTAGTGCCACACACACACACACACACACACACACACACATATACAGCCCTGTTCGAATCACGCCTGACACGAATTACCACTTCCCGTCAGATACTGCACAAGAAAGCGGAAGTGATGCAGACAAACGATGAAGACCCTGAAAATTGTCTCTAACAATTTCAAACACCCTTCCTCTTAATGTCGCAGCCCATCAACACGATCTCCTTAAGTGCTCATCGACTGCCCTACAACTCACCATTAAGGCTCACAGCAACATCTCACAACACCGCCAACATTGCACCTAAATGTCACGCCCCATCAACAACAACTCCACGACACCGTCACTACCCCATCAACAGCATAACCCCTACAACCCCGTCACTCCCCATTAACAGTATAACCCCTACAACCCCGTCACTCCCCATTAACAGCATAACCCCTACAACCCCGTCACTCCCCATTAACAGCATAACCCCTACAACCCCGTCACTCCCCATTAACAGCATAACCCTTACAACCCCGTCACCACCCCATCAACAGCATAACCCCTACAACACCGTCACTACCCCATCAAACAGTATAACCCTACAACCCCGTCACTACCCCATCAAACAGTATAACCCTACAACCCCGTCACTACCCCATCAACAGCATAACCCTTACAACCCCGTCACTACCCCATCAAACAGTATAACCCTACAACACCGTCACTACCCCATCAAACAGTATAACCCTACAACACCGTCACGACCCTCACAACACACCACGCGAGGCTGTTCTCCGTTCCTGCACCATCACAACACACAGTCACTGGCTCAAGGAGGACCCTACACCCTCGGGCAGCGAGGTACAGATCCCTGCGTGCCCGATGGTTGCCCGGGCCACACTGAAGGCCGCCTCGCCGCTCATCATGTGTGCCACCCGCGTTGCTGATTGGGGCACTCGGGTGCCACTAACCGCCGGCACCTTACACACCCTCGTCTCATGACGTGCGGCAGCTAGCGTTGCCGACTGGGGCACTGGGCACAGAGGTGTCCCAACACGCCGCATACACCCTCAACGAGACTCGCATGCACACAAGACTCACGCGTGAGGGAAGAGACACAAAAACTTTGTGATAAACAAACACATACACAAGAGAGAGAGAGAGAGAGAGAGAGAGAGAGAGAGGAGCACCAGCGGCAGCTGTAATATATATATATATATATATATATATATATATATATATATATATATATATATATATATATATATATATATATTGGAAAGGACTACAATTTTGCGCGTGATCAAGTATATTCCTAAGAGTCCACGGGGAAAATGAAACACGACAAGTTCCCAAGCGCACTTTCGTGTAATAATCGCATCATCAGGGTAAACACAAGAGAGAAATATAACAGTCAGTTGATATACGACAAAGAGACGTAGCTAAGACGCCATTTGGTAAACATGCATGTTTACCAAATGGCGTCCTAGCTACGTCTCTTCATTGCATATCAACCGACTGTGTTGTGTCTCCCCTGATGATGCGATTATTACACGATAGTGCACTTGGGAACTTATCGAGTTTCATTTTCCCCGTGAACTCGTAGGAATATATATATATATATATATATATATATATATATATATATATATATATATATATATATATATATATATATATATATATATATATGTCATCAAATGCTTAAGCCTACTGAGACCAAATAATCCCAACACTGTGACTCGAGTCCATAAGCCAATATCAAACTCAGGGAGTCAAGAGGAGTAAGGGAGGGCTGCTACAGCAAGGAGGAGCCAGACGGCAGAGGCTGTGTGGTGGTGGGCGGTATGTCTACATTAACGCTTCCCGTCGTGCTGGGTCCGCTGTTCATACGCAGCCACCAGAGAAAATAAAAAAAAAGAGTGGAAAGAAATACCTAAATAAACCCACATTGAAATAAGATAAATGAAAGCGGTTGTGGGTATCAGCAAAAGATGTTTCTGTTGCCCTGAGGGTCGGCGGCAGTTACGGTGGTCGCTGTCGAGCACGAGCGCCAGAGGCAGACATGAATCATGGCTCGTCAAGCGTGTGGCTTCTCCCTGGCTGTATAAACTATTAGCAGGCACCGCAAGAAACAATATGGTCAACGAACATTACCCTCGTGAAACTGTTCCTCGTCTCCTATTATACCCTTATGGCTTCCTCACCTAATCTCTCATATCTGTACAACAGACTGTTCTTACGCTCTTCTTATTCCTCCTTCTCCTCCTCAGTTAAAAAGTACAGTGAACACGTCAGTGACAAAGACATGGAACCTCATGCTTATGAGGGACGTGTGCCTTTGCGTCACCGTTCGCCTGAGTTGGTTGCTGCATGTCCTGTGGTTCAACATGTAAGGGAAAATCATGCTTAAGGCACTCAATTCCCATTACAAAAAGCAAAAAAATCACTGGATACACATCTACAACCCAATCACACCTTACAAACCACAATTCATAATAAAGAAAAGTAATTAATGATTCATAAAAAAATTCAAATGCATCCCTGGATACATCACAATAGAACAGAAACAGAGCGGTGACCGAAGGAGCGAGACCTGTGAAGCAAGCCCATGCGAGTCATTTTTACGTCCTTCCTCACCACACGCTACTGTTTGAGTTGCCTCCTACACAGCCCTCACACCAACCCTCTCACACACTAACCATCCACGCACTGTCTAAAGACTACGGTAGGTAAATTTTGTTCTGACACACGGCATGAGGCAGTTAACTTGCGTGTTTACACTTGAAATGCAAAACAAATACAGAAAAATACGACCCACAACTCTGTAAACGATTCTCGTGTTATTTACAAAACGTAGCGGGCATTTACACTTGAAAATCGTGTATATATGTTGTATGGTTCTGCATCGAGGCCTCCTCCTTCAGGAACGCTACTGACACTACGGGTCCTGGCGGTGTGACATAAGCCCCAGGACAGTTTGTTTAATTGATACGAGGCGAGGTAGCGGAGCTGCTCCCAGGCATTAGCTCGGCCCACGGACTCCTCCCACACATAGGTCATCATACCTGGGCCACGACCCACACACACACTAGGGCGTCATATGCCATACCGTCTCTTGTGTGAAGTGAGGGAGTCGTTAGCGGTTCCCAGGTAGGAGCTGTGTACCTGCTGCTGCTACTGTTGCTGCTACTGCTGCTCCTGCAGCCCCAGGTAATTGCTTCAGAGATCAAAGCGACGGAAGGGAGAGGATCGAGACCTTCCAAAACCGTCTGGGAAGCAATATGTATGACACACACACAGTATATATATATATATATATATATATATATATATATATATATATATATATATATAGGTTTGCGGCAGGGGTGTGTGATGTCTCCATGGTTGTTTAATTTGTTTATGGATGGGGTTGTTAGGGAGGTAAATGCAAGAGTCTTGGAAAGAGGGGCAAGTATGAAGTCTGTTGGGGATGAGAGAGCTTGGGAAGTGAGTCAGTTGTTGTTCGCTGATGATACAGCGCTGGTGGCGGATTCATGTGAGAAACTGCAGAAGCTGGTGACGGAGTTTGGTAAAGTGTGTGGAAGAAGAAAGTTAAGAGTAAATGTGAATAAGAGCAAGGTTATTAGGTACAGTAGGGTTGAGGGTCAAGTCAATTGGGAGGTGAGTTTGAATGGTGAAAAACTGGAGGAAGTGAAGTGTTTTAGATATCTGGGAGTGGATCTGTCAGCGGATGGAACCATGGAAGCGGAAGTGGATCATAGGGTGGGGGAGGGGGCGAAAATTTTGGGAGCCTTGAAAAATGTGTGGAAGTCGAGAACATTATCCCGGAAAGCAAAAATGGGTATGTTTGAAGGAATAGTAGTTCCAACAATGTTGTATGGTTGCGAGGCGTGGGCTATGGATAGAGTTGTGCGCAGGAGGATGGATGTAATGGAAATGAGATGTTTGAGGACAATGTGTGGTGTGAGGTGGTTTGATCGAGTAAGTAACGTAAGGGTAAGAGAGATGTGTGGAAATAAAAAGAGCGTGGTTGAGAGAGCAGAAGAGGGTGTTTTAAAATGGTTTGGGCACATGGAGAGAATGAGTGAGGAAAGATTGACCAAGAGGATATATGTGTCGGAGGTGGAGGGAACGAGGAGAAGAGGGAGACCAAATTGGAGGTGGAAAGATGGAGTGAAAAAGATTTTGTGTGATCGGGGCCTGAACATGCAGGAGGGTGAAAGGAGGGCAAGGAATAGAATGAATTGGAGCGATGTGGTATACAGGGGTTGACGTGCTGTCAGTGGATTGAATCAAGGCATGTGAAGCGTCCGGGGTAAACCATGGAAAGCTGTGTAGGTATGTATATTTGTGTGTGTGGACGTGTGTATGTACATGTGTATGGGGGGGGTTGGGGAATTTCTTTCGTCTGTTTCCTTGCGCTACCTCGCAAACGCGGGAGACAGCGACAAAGTATAAAAAAAAAAAAAAAAAAAATATATATATATATATATATATATATATATATATATATATATATATATATATATATATATATATATATATATATATATATATATAATGCTGGACTCCACCAGCCCCAGGTTAAATCGCGAGAGGAGTCACCTTTGGTGAGGGTGTATCACTGGGAGTACAATCTGGTCAGAAGACTTCTTACTCCAAAGGAGTACAACACTTCCCTCCTACAGGACGCAGCGCAGCCTTGGAGCTGCAGAAGCTCCTGGAAAAGGGGTCCTAGGTAACACCAGGACCCTCTGAAGAAAAAGTCTCTCTCTCTCTCTCTCTCTCTCTCTCTCTCTCTCTCTCTCTCGTGAGCTCGTCTGTCATGACCTAATGCCATGAGCCATGCGCTAGGCAGTTAAGTACACCGACGCCGGGCCAGATCAAACAGACTGATGGGACAGAACGCAACCCGCCTTCCCTCATTAACGTTTTTCAGGCAGCATGTTCACGCCCCGCCCTGCCCCGCCCCTGTGACGCCCCTCCACACACACACCGTCCTGGCGTGAGGTGCCGGTGCAGGAGTGATGAGGGGGGAAAACACCCTTTCCAGCACTCCCCTCCTAGCGGGACGCGCTAGTGGCGAAGTGCGGAGGGAGCACCTCCGCCACCACTCCCCTCCTCCTAACGCTGTGCAGTGTTCAAACATCAGAGGTCAGCCGTGGGGAGGCGGGGGTCGAGAGACTACTCACACACCCACAGGTTCTCTCCCCCCAAGGGACAACACTTCCTATGCTGTTTCATCAAATATATCTCATTCGGTGGATCAAAAATGAAGCAACTTTTCCTGCTACTCTCTGGATGCGAGGCAAACGCTGCGAACAACTGATGGAGGTAAAAACCATCTGATGGCTGCTCAGTTGGAGTGTGTAGTCATATGGGAATAATATTTCGTAATACATATGTAAACATAACACTTATTCGATGACCGAAGCTGCGCTTTTATCTACGTAAATCAGAAGCATCTTCCCCACAATTTTCCAAGTGATATCAAATACGATGGAAGAGCAGGATTGAATTCTACGATTATCCGCATCAAATGCGATCATTTACTCCCTTATAATCCATTATCTCTGCTCGCTCCATGAGACATTACGTCCTCTCCTCCACGGCAGGATGGGACAACCTGACCCCTGATCTCTGGCAGGCGCAATATTAACAAGAGTCGACAAACACCATAGCGCAAGGTGACCTTCCCAACCAGGGTCACCGACCGACCGGGAGGCGAGAGAGAGAGAGAGAGAGAGAGAGAGAGAGAGAGAGAGAGAGAGAGAGAGAGAGAGAGAGAGAGAGAGAGGTGTCGCGAGGGTAAGTTTTATAACCAGAGGTCATATCCAGACAAATCAGCTACTGTAATATACATATATATATATATATATAAATATATATATATATATATATATATATATATATATATATATATATATATATATATATATAGTCTAAGCGAGCGTTCACACAAATAAACAAAGAACATCATAAAACATATTACTATAGGTAATATAGGAGTAAAATTCTATATAGTTATATAATTCTATATAATTCTCTTGCTAGTCTTAGCCATATGCCTTTCATAATGACGTTTCAGCTTCCCAAAAAGAATTACCTGCGATAATATACTTAATTCTCACATGGAGAGCTATGACACAGAGGTAGTTAATCAAGAGAATTAGCCTCAGCATCACACCTCCGGGTACATTAACAGTCCAGGCACAGCCACACACACACACACACACACACACACACAATCATAACCCAGACACAACATCGCGATATATGCACAGAGTCTAACCTCGCAGTTACCACAAAGGAGAAAGCAGTCCCCAAATACCAAACACGTCTCAAAAGAGCAGTGAACAAGCATGTAGTCACAAATGCACTATAAAATATCCATACCCAAGGCTCGTCTCTAACCCCAAAGTTCGTTTTCGGACCAAGCTGCAACGCATTTTTTTCTCTCCTCCTGACCAGTCAGGTTGTTTGAGCCCGCAGTCCACAGGACACTAATTAGGTACAATTTTTCTTTTTGCTATTTTCGTCCAGTGAGGTTTCTGGTGTCTGGATGTTTGGGGCGAGGCAGAACGCGACTGGGACAGTTTTGGACCATGGATGTTTACGTAGTTTTCTGGCGATGTATGGCACCTTCTCCTTTTACTGAAGACCATCATGTCTTATCATGCAAATAAGGGGAATGATTTTTGAATGTAAATTGGAGAGCAAGACCCTCTCCACTTTCCATTACTCCTCATGTGTAAACCATGATATTCATCTCTCTTCCGGCGACGCTTCGAAGTCTCCTCTGTTGATTTCGGTCGTGCCCAGTTTTTTTTTTTTTTTTTTTGTGGTTGATGACAGTGCCGACATGCACAATCACAACACCCCAAGACACTGTTGTTACCCACAAACACACACACAACCTTGGCCATAACAATCAGGTTTCTAGACCAGTTTGACGGTGAGCAGTTCTTTGAGAGATGCACACAAAGAGCAACTTCAGGAAATTGGGGGGGCCCATGAGTGTAGAACTCCCTCCCCGCTCAAATACGTAATTTTACACACACACACACACACACGCACACACACACACACACGCACACACACACACACACACACACACACACACACAAACCTTGTTCACAACTTTCAAGCTTCTAAACCAGTTCGATGGTGTCGACAGTGAACAGTTCTGTTAAAAATGCAAATACAGAGCAACCAGAGGTCTGTCTTGTCACAAGAAACTGAAGCACGAAATGTGTTGAGAAAACTGTAAAGAAATACTTCTGTAGTGTTAGACTAGACACATACACACTCAAAACACATACGTACATAATAGCAAAGACCATACACACTCACGACAACAAGTGACCTCAGACAATCACACCTTGCATTCATAGAACTAAAACAATCGTAAAAGAGATGTTAACAACAGACCACACATAATTACACCAGACACAGTAACAAGAGACTTGAAACATCATCACAAGATATATATGTCGTTCTAACACAGATAAACACATCCACAATCTATCACAAATGCCAAAAACATTCACTTCCACAATAAACAAGATATACACTCAGTCGTAACAGACAAATATAGAGTCACCAGCGACTCTGAGTCAGGCAGCAGCAGACAGGCACAATCACGGGCCATCCGGGCCACAGTCACAACAGACCCACCCGGACGCCGTCGCAGTGGAAACACACACACACACACACACACACACACACAACTCATTCCCTAATAGATTTATCTGTCCAACTCAACCTGTAATACTTTCAGGTATGCTTAAATCAGTGATCTGTAACGGGGCTCCAACCTGGCCCCAGTATTGACACCACAGCAGGTGGATGGAGGAACACCAGAAGAGGTAGAGACAGCAAACGAAGACATAGCTAGCTATAAGAGACAGCCAAAGGGGACTCGGCTGACAGGGAGTGACAGCCGAGGGTGACACAGCTGGCAGGGATGAAAAGACTATGCCGGGGCACAGCGGAGGGAGGAAGAAGCCCTTAGGGGGGGAAGAGGGCGGCTGCTATTAAGGGAACGGATCCAGAGGACCTGGACTGTTGGCCCAGGACTGGCTAATGGACACAAGGTCCATTAGCGCCGCCACACACCACCACCTGCTGCTGTTTACTACCAACACACTCTAAAGAAGCTGAATACACACTTACTGGTGTTGTCTGTCAACACCCAGGGAGACTGATACACACATTCTTAACACACTCGTAAGCAACGCGGCCATGATGCAGTCCTATTTACAGAGACAAGAGGAGAGCTAATTACTTTAGAGAAATACAGATAAAATGTATCGCTAAATAAGTAAATCATAACACAATACTGTTAATTATCTTAGAACCAAAATCTTTTTCTTCTAATTCTAGGACCTTACAAGGTGATGACTTCAAATACCGAACCGAAACACAGAGAGACATTTCTTTTCCCCTTGCAAGTCCTTAACAGTCACATTATATGAGGAAACAACAAGGTCTCTCCATTATAGGTTTTCGATGATATGGTCGGGGAGGTTCTTGGCTCGCCTCATATAACCGGAAATTAACGTCTGAAAACCAAATACCCAGGGAGTGAGGGGGAGGGGGGGGACATGTAGGCCTGGCAGCCTCCCTTCCCTCCTTCCTGACTCCAGCTTCTCCCTCCACCTTTCCTCCCTGGTCCCCTCTTGGGCCGCCCCCTCTCTCTCTATCGCTCCTTTCACATCCATCCTCCCTCATTACCCCCCCCCCCTCCAAACCAAGCATTTCTTCACAACCTCCCATCTTAACGCCCCCCCCCCCCTCTCTCTCTCTCTCTCTCTCTCTCTCTCTCTCTCTCTCTCTCTCTCTCTCTCTCATTCTCTCTCTCTCTCTCTCTCTCTCTCTCTCTCTCTCTCTCTCTCTCTCTTTCTCTCTCTCTCTCTCCCCTACAGATTTTACAGCATCTCCCCTTCTGCAGGCCTTTTCCCCCTACCTTACGAGAGTCCTTTGTGACTCCATTCAGAAACCTTCCAGCGCCTCCCTAACGAACCTTCTCTTCCCCCTGGATAACTGGAGACGGCCTCACCCCCACAGGACCTCACCTGAGCTTCCTAACGTTTTATTCACCCTCCAACCTCAAGGCCTCTCCGCTTGTCTCCACTGGTGGCCCTCCCCACCACAACATGAGGTCAACCCACGTTCCTCTACCGCCAGCGAACCATTCACCCCCTACACTCCTCCATCTCCAAAACAACCAGCAGACCATTCGCCCTCACACTTCTCCATCACCACCAGCAGACCATTCATCCCTAATCTCCTCCACCACAACTACCAGACCATTCACCCCCCACACTCCTCCTCCACCAAAACCACCAGCAGACCATTCACCCTCCGCTCCTCCATCACACCATTCGACATCTCTCACCCCCTCAAAAAATCAATGTATCAGCATCACTCGAGTCTTGAGGGGAAGATGAATCTTACTCTAACCTGCTTAAAAATCATTACCATCAAGACTTACCGCTACGAACAGGATGGTAAATCGGACTCACCATACTATTGTCCATATTCACCAAAGGTCTACAAGAGATCCTAACTCACAAAAAGATCGACCATCGATCGATTGAGCCATCCCTCATCTCCACCCCCTCACATCATAATCAGACATTACACATATGCCACAGGGGCCAAGGGAATGCCCTCTCACATGGTATGATTCACCTGGACATTTCCAAGGGATAAAAAGCGGTTCTTTTATCATTATAAAAAGCATCTTCATCATCCTACATGATAATGATGCTCTTTACACACTTTTACATTCATAAAATACAGGAGTGTGGGAACTACACAAATACAACCATTTCATCTCACGTGTTGTATCACAGTTTTACTTGGGAGGTAATCGGCTCTGTCTCTTTTACAGGAGCGGCTGCATTTACTGCCGCTCGGGTAAATGTTTACTAGTAGCGGTGTAGGCGCCGGCTGGGAGTGAGGTAAATATCTACCGGTGGCATTCTAAATATACTTACAGTAACAAAGAAAATATCTTGAATACACATCAATGAGATGAAAAATAATCTACAAATACGACTAGGTTCTTGTGGATGGCGGTATAAACACTCCCTCGTGCTGCAAAACATCTACCAGCAATGCTCGAATTTTTTGTGGATAATTTGTAGCGTTTAGGTTATCCAGAGAAATTACATTTTGGATTATACTGGATCCAATCAGAACCACAAGGCAATACGAGTATTCAAAATCGGATTACAAAAATAACAATTGTAAATCAAATATTCTATGGCCGAGCGGGGAAGGGCTGTGCCGTCAATATGGGAGGTATGGAGAGGGAAAAATGGAGTGGATGGTTATACCACTGAATAATGCCATCCGCTGTTCAGGGTGTGGTGGCTATCGTAGATGAGAGTGGAAGCCCTCTGCAGGAGCGAGCAGACGAGGGCCCGAATCTGCTAGTATATGATTAACATATGACTGTATGCCAACACATACCCGTGTAACAACGATCACATTATCCTTTCCGTGAAACACAAACACACACACACACACACACACACACCTCTACGGCCTCGACCGTATCAAGGTAAGCCAAGAAAACCTATGAAGAGCCGTTAACACAACAGTATGGCTATCAAATCTTTAAGACAAAAGTGAATTAACGGTAACAGTGAGGTCTTTGGGTATGATGAGATAGTAGCCCTTAAAATGACCGTTTTAATATATATATATATATATATATATATATATATATATATATATATATATATATATATATATATATATATATACACACACACACACACACTTCTCTACTACCCTCCGCCGTCAGTGTGGTTGCTGCCCCACCATCTCTCTCTCTCTCTCTCTCTCTCTCTCTCTCTCTCTCTCTCTCTCTCTCTCTCTCTCTCTCTCTCTCTCTCTCTCTCTCTCCTGCCCACGACACAACAACAACAACAACAACAGCTGTAGACCATTATTGGACACACCGCCGCCATATTGCCAATCTTCAGTAATTCCCGATTCCTTGAGCTCTCCGGTTGGGGGAGGGGAGGAAGAGCCCCCGGAACCTTGAGGGATATATAATGCGTAAGAGAGAGAGAGAGAGAGAGAGAGAGAGAGAGAGAGAGAGAGAGAGAGAGAGAGAGAGAGAGAGAGAGAGAGAGAGAGAGAGAGAGAGAGAGAGAATCCCAGAGACACCAACACCCCATATTCCTCCCCACCTTTCCCCCCCCATCCTGTACTTAGGGGAGCTTCCCCTCCCCATTACTACTTCTCCCCTTGATTCCTGATTTAAAACTGTACCTCCCTGGTGGGACTTCACCTTCAGTTCCCGCGCCCGTCACGCTCCCCTCCACCCAAACAGGACGCTAAATATTGGACACATCATATACAGTACCGACCTCACCCCCCAACCAGTCATTCTCACCCTCCACCCAAGGTCACACTCAAATCATACATTACCTCCGAGCCGGGTCATACTTCGATGCCGATACCACAACCTACCTCCTCAGTATTTTATCCCTTGAGGCGAGTCAAAACACCTCCCTGCCACTACCACTCACTCCTCATGTTGGTCACAATCCACCGTCACTTGTCTTACTACCCAACACTGTTCCTCACCGATGGCTGCCAAAGTCTCTCTCTCTCTCTCTCTCTCTCTCTCTCTCTCTCCTTCCTACCATACGTAGGGGCTTTATCCTCTCCGTCCAACTCCATCGCTGGTCAAGAGCTACCCACTCTACTCTGACAAAGATATCTGCTATCTCTTGACAAAAATATTCACCTTCTTTCAAAGAGGATTAACACACTCTTCCGAAGAAAAAAATTGATTCACTCTATAACAAAATGTTCCACGTAGACAAAAGTCCGACAGTGAACCTACTTCACATCCTTCGCGAGAATACCATCTTTAGAGCATCTCCTCCCGACACGCATCACGAACACCCACAGGCTCCCCTTACGCAACCGCATCTCACCACCTTCCCTCCACTCCTCACAACACCGCACCTCACCACCCTCCCTCCAGGAGGCTTCCCTCGACCACTCTCATGGCATCACCCCTCACTACCTCCCTCGGGCAGGACTCCCTTCATATATCACATCCTTCCAAGAAACATCCCTATATCACTGCTTGCCACCCTGCTCTCCTTCACCACCCTCCATCAAAATGCTTGTCACACAACTCTCCAACAGCTTTCCCCTACAACACTACTTGCCACCTGACTCTTCTACAAGCTCTCCCTTTCACCGCTCTGCTCTCCCTTTTTTACCTTGTAACCTTCACGCACGCTCCCCTAAACCATTCATTACCACCACAACCCAAGCCTTTGGCCTGTTTCCCTTCACCCAGATTACATCCCCCCTGACCGCCTTACCCTCCCGCAGATTCCTCTACCACAACCACAAGAAGTCCCCATCGCCCAACACTCCTACAGGCTCCACCAGAGTCGCGATCACCATCTCTAACCCACCATTTCTCTACCAGGCTTCAATAAACCATCCCTCACATCATTATTCCCTCCCACTGGCTCTAAAACGCCATTAGCAGCTACTTATCCTCCATCGTTCCTGTGGGCTTGAAGACACCATTCATCACCAACCCCTGGCCGCACCTACGCCCCTACAGTCTCGGGCAACATGTTTCTCATCACCACTCTCCACCAACCCATATGATCTTACACATCGCCCCACCTCGCTGGCGTCACGCCCCGTCCACTGCCCAGAGAGTATTGGACACCACAGACCCCCCCCCAACCATCATGATAAAGGCACTTTACTTACCTCTCTCTCTCTCTCTCTCTCTCTCTCTCTCTCTCTCTCTCTCTCTCTCTCTCTCTCTCTCTCTCTCTCTCTTTCAGGCTATCCATTAGCTTGAATAATCTCCCACATCGCTTTCCCCACTCCACTCCACTCCACTTCGCTCCTATCCCCGCTCTTTAACCCCAGTTTTAAACCGCCCACACCGCATCCCTCAAACACAGTGCTTTACCTTGAAGGCCAAGTGTCTTACCAATATAACAAACTGTCCTGTCCACAACACGTAATGCCTTACCCGGACACACCACACGAGTGTCCCATCCACAAGCATCACACACACACACACACTCGCGCGCATAAACACACCACAACTGCCCTACCCACATATATCACACACTGCCTCCCCCCCACACACACACACACACACACACACACACAGTGCCTCATCCACCCTCATACAAACACAGAAGACAACACAAGTGCCCCACCCAACCACACAGCACAAAGCCCCAGTACACCTTCCCCCCCTCACCCATGCCATCCATCCACCTCACAACCTTCCACCGCGATTAGTGGTTATGTGCCGCACTTGAAGCAATTTACGGGGCGCCATATTGAGGACGACGACGCCAATAAAGACGACGGGGGTTGGAGAGATTCCCCCATCACCACAGGCCTACTCCACCTACTCTGACGGAAACCAGGGAAGCCGTCCGGCACACACTCTATATGCGCATCACACACTCCCTCGGATTGAAAATTAACCGCAAGCTGAGGCAGCGGGAGAGGAGTACATCGGCGCCTACTGCTTCGGTAAGACGCACTGGTTAGATCTGGGCGGCTATCTACTTCCCCCACAGTAGGGGAGAGGGAGTGAAAGGAGAAGGAACGAAAGAAAGGGAGGGGAGAGGGAGTGAAGGGAGAAGGAACGAAAGAAAGGGAGGGGAGAGGGAGTGAAGGGAGAAGAAAAGAGAAAAAGGGAGGGGAGAGGGATAGTATGATGGGTGATGAGGAGGGGAGAGGACAGGTATGATGGGTGATGAGGAAGGGAGAGGGAAGGTATGATGGGGTGGGGAGAGGGAAGGTATGATGGGGTGGGGAGAGGGAAGGTATGATGGGGGTGGGGAGAGTGAAGGAAGTGACTCGGTCGTTGCCCCAACGCTTAACGCACTATCACTGTAAATCTCACTGGCACTGTAACCACACTAGCACTGAAAGTAACATTACCTAACACTGTAACTAACTCTCAATGTTTGCTACAGTGAATGTCGAAGGCAGCCCCTAGGCCAAAATGACATCTGTCGTCTGTCTTGTAGAACCCGGGACGTTAACTGATGGTAATGGCATTCCGTCATCCGTATCTCAGGTCAACAAAGGTCGTCTAGGGGGGTCATTCGATACTATCAGGTGCTTGAGCAGATCAATGCAGTCAACACTAAGTCATCAAAGCCAGTGGAAGTCACATGGGATGAATCGTTAGAAATCATTACAAAATCACTGCATGTAATGAGGCTGGAGGCAGAAAAAAAGATAAATTGTATCTCTAGTTAGCACAATTCATCAGGGTTAGCATGGGTCAGGAGATTATCCAAGGTCATCAGAGGTTATCAAGGTGATGGAGCAGCAAAAGGTTACACAACCAGACACTACTGGAGGAGGAGGAGGCGAGGCGAAACTCTGCTGGGATGCCGTGCAAAGTCGGCATGTAAAGGATCGCAATGGCGGCTTAATGACCGTTCTTCACCAAGTTCCACCATCCTAAAATCATCACTTCAGAGATGATCATCCATCTAATGGCCTACACTGGAGGTGTGACTCTAAACCCCCTTAAGTACGATGGTACGATCCTTGAGCGCGACGGGCGAGACCCACTGCGAATGACAGCAAGGGCCTCACTTGCCCCTGTGCTCGAAAAGTTAACCATCACGTTCCACCTTAAAGTCCGTCAGCCAAGCTTCCCATCACAAGATCAAAGATCTATTAGGTCAAGTGAACAGGAAACATCTATTCCGAGTTGCTGTCTACTGAGTGTGACCACTAAGTCACTCTGGAACACTGAAAACCACACTGGGACGGTGATGGATACGGCTAACGTCTGACATGTAGCCTGAGGCTCTTCTTGCTTAACCTCCCTGTACTGCAGCTCCCACGCGGTGCTCACGAGATCGAAAGAAACCTCTTTCTAAACCACAAGGTAAGATCTCACATCATCACTTTCAAAACTGCAAGTGCAGGAAGCGGGTATCTTCGAAGGAGGCGTTCCAGGGTGAACAAGACGTTTTTAGACGTATTGGTTGATATTTAAAAGGGACACTTTGAAAGGTCTCTTAGAAAATGGGTGGATATACCTTTAGAAGAGACAATACGAGGCGCGAGAGAAACTTTTGCCCTGTGTGTGGTGGTGGGTGGTGGTGGCGGCTGCTGCTGTAGGCTACGGTGGTGGTGGCGGAGGCGGTAAAGCCATATGATCTCTCCACCAGGCTTTTGCAGCTCTATGGTCTTAGTGATGAAAAGAGACAAAGGGCGAAGCTCGACCAGTTATAATGATAATGACGAGTTTCTCCTCTGTACAGAGAGAGAGAGAGAGAGAGAGAGAGAGAGAGAGAGAGAGAGAGAGAGAGAGAGAGAGAGAGAGAGAGAGAGAGAGAGTACTTACACAACCACAAACAAAAACACGCGACAACAAGCACATGCGTCCAACCACCTAAACACACATACGCCAAACTGCAAATAATGTATTCCCTCGGTAATGTTATCCCTTTCAGTTTTACATAATTAAGCTTAATATACGAGACAGGGAGCAAGGGATGCGACCCGAGACTCGTATATCCGCGGCGTCCGCACGCAGACAAGAGGGCTGGGGGGAACCCTGCTGGAAGAGCGGGTGGAGGGGAGTAAACAGGAACTGCCGCTGCTGTGTACGTCAACGGTCTCTGAGACACGGATGCTGGGGGAAGCAGCGGTTGATGTGATTAAGGCGGACCTGTCTGGACGTGGGTTGACTGGAGTGGGATCAGGACCGCCCGTTTTGTCTAGGGTTGAGTGGTGAGTGGACGTGGGGTTAACCGGAGTGGAGCTTGGCGTAGTGGGAGATAGCGCCACCAGTATGGAGGAGGAGGAGGCGGAGAAACAAGAGACTCCCAGAGTCGTAACAGAGCGATGGTGTGGTGCGCTACACAACTGAATCATTAACCCAGAACAGACTCGTCCAGTTCTGGCGTACAACATGTGTATTATACACAAGGTCAACTCCCAGGAATTAAGCAGCTGGGGATTTAAAGCGGAAAGGAGGGGTGGCTAGGGGAGATTGCCCAGGGAGACCTGTTGACTGTTATTGAGGAAGGACTGACAGGAACAGAAATGTGAGCACAAGACTGAGCAGACAAATCCCAAGGGGAAAAAGGGGAGAGAGAGAGGGAACAGACACAGACGTGCTATTTATAAACGCGGTTGAGAAACGGGGCAAGATAAGTGTATAACCTTCTCCCCGTAACACACATAATACTACTGACACACACACACACACACACACACACACAGAAACACGTTCTCCTCTCCTCTCACACGCGGTCTATACTCAATTTTTTTCTTTCTATCTCTCCTTTCATGGACCTGAACCATTCGCCACATGTCTGTTTAAAAAAAAAATATACTGATTCTGTAAGGCCGGATATGAATGATGCACCAACTCCCCAAACGACCAATACAAAGAAAAAAAGAGAGAAAAAAGAACCAAACCTCCAAACTGAAAGAAAAAGATGGAGCACCCAAACTTCCCCAGACGCGGGAGCCACAGGGACAGAACCACAGAGTCATCCTGTGTAACAGGACAAAGAAACCTGAATAGAGAGGGTACGTCTGTCCTTCAATGCAGCATTCCCCCCTGATCACAAACGTCTGGCAAGCAGACACAACCTAATCACCGGAGAAACTTCAGGGGTTAAAAAGAAGAGGCCAATATTCATCCCACCTTCTAAAGTGCATTGAAAATGAAGGGACTAAATATCACATGCTTAAACAGCAAGATATACTGTCTGGAAACTAGCATCACAAACCACAGGCAAAGAGTGGGAAAAACGCATGTCAATTCCAATGTGCACGCAGGTTAATTCCAATGTATACGCATATTTAGTCCAATGTATACGCATGTTAAGTCCAATGTACATGCATGTTAACTCCAATGTACACGCAGGTTAATTCCAATGTATACGCATGTTAATTCCAATGTACACGCATGTTAATTCCAATGTACACGCATGTTAACTCCAATGTACACGCATGTTAATTCCAATGAACACGCAGGTTAATTCCAATGTACATGCAGGTTAATTCCAATGTACACGCAGGTTAATTCCAATGTACACGTAGGTTAATTCCAATGTGCACGCAGGTTAATTCCAATGTATACGCATGTTAAGTCCAATGTATACGCATGTTAAGTCCAATGTATACGCATGTTAAGTCCAATGTACACTCACGTTAATTCCAATGTATACGAATGTTAAGTACAATGTACAAGCATGTTAATTCCAATGTATACGCATGTTAATTCCAATGTACACGCAGGTTAATTCCAATGTACACGCAGGTTAATTCCAATGTACACGCAGGTTAATTCCAACGTACACGTAGGTTAATTCCAATGTACACGCAGGTTAATTCCAATGTACACGCAGGTTAATTCCAATATACACGCATGTTAATTCCAATGTACACGCATGTTAATTCCAATGTACACGCAGGTTAATTCCAATGTACGCGCATGTTAATTCCAATGTATACGCATGTTAAGTCCAATGTACACGCATGTTAATTCCAATGTACATGCACGTTAATTCCAATGTACACTTATGTTAATTCTAATGTACACGCACGTTAATTCCAATGTACACTTATGTTAATTCCAATGTACACGCACGTTAATTCCAATGTACACGCATGTTAATTCCAATGTACACGCACGTTCATTCCAATCGAATGAGAATTAACGAACATAGAATCCCTTGGGATAGGGGAGAAAGAATACTTCCCACGTATTCCCTGCGTGTCGTAGAAGGCGACTAAAAGGGGAGGGAGCGGGGGGGCTGGAAATCCTCCCCTCTCGTTTTTTTTTTTAATTTTCCAAAAGAAGGAACAGAGAAGGGGGCTAGGTGAGGATGTTCCCTCAGGGGCCCAGTCCTCTGTTCTTAACGCTACCTCGCTGGCGCGGGAAATGGCGAATATTTTAAAAGAAAGAAAAAAAAGAATTTTTCAGATAAAGCAGGTGGGGACCACAGCCATAAAGCAACACACTTTACACAAACCTAAGCCAACATAAACCGAGTAAAATACACCTCAAGGTTCAGCCACATGCACGTGGAAGCAACGAACCTCTGGTTTAGGTCTGGTTTAGGTCTTGATAAAACTGGGAAACCAACTTTCCTCTCCCAATGCCAGGGGGAAAAAAAATAAAAAATAGGAAAAAGAAAGTGAAACAAGAAACAAGTGCTAAGAGCGCAGGAGGGTAACTCTATTATCGGAAAGAAGCGGCCATGATTTTTCACGGTGATTATGAGCCAGTCGAAAGAAAATAGAAACATTTTTGAAGACGGCAAAAAAATATCTGCACGGCGAGTGAAAATGTCTGAAGAAAATGCCGTGCAGGATAATCTGATTCGATTTCGGATTGAACGGTAAAATATCTAACTCGGCGCTGGAAGACCTGGAAGGGTCGAATTAACTATCGCAATCCTCCTTCAGCTTAAGACCTCGCCCCGAAAAAACTGTCGAACTAATTGGGGCGGGGTCGAAAAAGAGACTCCTCCCGCCCCCAGCCACCTGACTGGCTGGTTCCTGTCGTGTCTCCGAACTGTGTGTGTAGAAGGAGAGAGAGAGAGAGAGAGAGAGAGAGAGAGAGAGAGAGAGAGAGAGAGAGAGAGAGAGAGAGAGAGAGAGAGAGAGAGAGTTACATTGACAGACATACCACACAGACCCCGAAGTCCAAGCGAGGTGGTCCGGCCTTAACACTACCGAAAAAGATGCAGTCCCCTTACAAGCAGTAGAAAAGAGAGAGAGAGAGAGAGAGAGAGAGAGAGAGAGAGAGAGAGAGAGAGAGAGAGAGAGAGAGAGAGAGAGAGAGAGAGAGACATACCACACAGACCCAGAAGTCCAAGCGAGGTGGTCCGGCCTTACCACTACAGAGAAAGATGCAGTCCCCTTACAAACAGTAGAAGAGAGAGAGAGAGAGAGAGAGAGAGAGAGAGAGAGAGAGAGAGAGAGAGAGAGAGAGAGAGAGAGAGAGAGAGAGAGAGAGAGAGAGAGAGAGCGCGCAAACACAAGTAATTCGGAGAAGTTGCTGACCAATCACTCAGGCCAGCTGCCCACCATCCCCTGGGAATGTGGTGTAGGCGGTGGCGAACGCTGGACTGGCGCAGGTCCTGCATCACAGTCCCCGTCGAGGTTTAAATCCTGAGCAGGTCGGTGCCTGCAGAAGGAGACTACGCCAATATAAGTGGATAGGAGAGGCTACCATGTACAGTACGCACAGTTCGGTACGAAGATCACGATCTGGCTAAAATGAGAGAGAGAGAGAGAGAGAGAGAGAGAGAGAGAGAGAGAGAGAGAGAGAGAGAGAGAGAGAGAGAGAGAGAGTTACATTAATAGACATACCACACAGACCCCGAAGTCCAAGCAAGGTGGTCCGGCCTTAATCCTACCGAGAAAGATGCAGTCCCCTTACAAGCAGTAGGAGAGAGAGAGAGAGAGAGAGAGAGAGAGAGAGAGAGAGAGAGAGAGAGAGAGAGAGAGAGAGAGAGAGAGAGAGAGAGAGAAGCCTCATATACAACAGAGGCAACAAAAGGGGACAGAAATGACCACTCGGAGCAAAAACGACTTGAAAACAGGAGGTGGGCGGACGAGTGAAGAGCACCGAGCCTTCAGCGCGCAGGAACAGCTTTCCCTCAGCAGTCAGCCACGGAGGTCTATGACGAGTGAAGAACCAGGAAATGAGGCCCTGGAGATTCCGTGACTCTCCATGACCGTAACATTCATTCACATGCTTCTCTCATGGACGGTGGTGGGGAAGAGGAAAGAGGGGTAGACATCCCGTGAGCACGACGGCCATGGCCCTGTGAGCACGACACCACGAACCTTCGAGCATGATGGTACCACCCTAATGCCCGACGGTACGACCCTTGAATGTAGGACTCTTCAGCACGACCCTTGAATGTAGGACTCTTCAGCACGACCCTTGAATGTAGGACTCTTCAGCACGACTCTTGAATGTAGGACTCTTCAGCACGACCCTTGAATGTAGGACTCTTCAGCACGACTCTTGAATGTAGGACTCTTCAGCACGACCCTTGAATGTAGGACTCTTCAGCACGACCCTTGAATGTAGGACTCTTCAGCACGACCCTTGAATGTAGGACTCTTCAGCACGACTCTTGAATGTAGGACTCTTCAGCACGACCCCTTGAACGCAACGACTCGCCCATGGGTATGAGGGGTCACGCCATCATACCCCGGGGTAACGTTAAACCGTCGTGTTCGGGAGCCGTTTTCGTCGAACTCCATCGGGAGAAAATCTATCAAAACCTGAGCATGGCTGGACGACAGAACTCCACAGACGAGTACGCTGTCATTTTGACGCCCGGCGGTATGGTATTTCTTGCTAATTCTTGGTCATACACTTAAGACTCAGATCCGTTCACGCTGAGCAGTCCTATTATGGACAAACTGCAAGTTCCTCTGTATTCCATATATCTGTAAGGATTTGCCGGTCCCTAGGACATCTTAGGGTAAATGGGTAAGGACATAACAGAGGAACGGAGGTAAGGAGGGCTGTAAAATAAAGGAGAGGTCAGAAAACCGTGGTCAGCTGCAGGATTTAGAGCAGAAATACTGCTCATGCGTACTGTGCAGAATTCATGTATATAAACACATAATAAGGAAAAAACACCTGAGTTTACGCTGGAAAGAGACGAGAAAAAAAATATGCACTTTTTATGAGTTCTTGGCGAGTCCATCGGTGATAATCCCCTCAGATCTGGGATACACAAGAGTAAATATCCCGGTATGATGTGTGTAGGTGTCTGCGTGAGCTACGGCCCTGAGGGAGGGGAGAGCAGCGTGGGCACGACACCGTCACAAATAAAAAGTCACGACGTCACATCACTGTCGAACGGTCCTCGCTGAGGTACTATGAAGTCCTCAGGGAGCCCGTCTCTGCCGTCTTCACCGTGCAGTGCCAACTGTGCCACCAGCGTGCTGTACTGCGCCACCAAGAGTGATGTAACAGTGCAACCACAATGCTACCATAGTGTACCTCACGTACATCTTTGCTCCGATACCGCAAGTCGTCTGTTCCTATAGCTCAGCCTGAGGCCAAGCTCCATGTCTTGTTTCTCTGTTCTGACAAGCTGTTAGAGGTTGCTGCCCTCAGGCTTACATAAAACCCTACATCCAGGCCGGTCTGGCACATTCTGTCGATATATGTCGAGAGTCTTCTTATATTACCCCATTGTACACACCATAATGTTTCTAATGGCTGCAGGCAATGCTTCAAACAGCCTTGGGCCCTGGATGTTTCAATTCTGATACATCCTCTGGCGTTTTCGATCCAGATGACAGCCTCAGTGTTTTCAGTCGTTCACACTAGTCCAGAGCCTTTACAATGTCGATGTGTGGGCCGTGAAAGGTCTTCGCACGCTCTCTCATATCACTACATCCGTTCCTAAAGGTGGTGTTAACGCACAGCGGTGTTCTATTCAGTGAAAGCATTGCTGCCTGGCGGAGCGTCACCTTCCTTGTTTTCCTTCTCTTGTCCTGAAGGTTCGCAAAATCAGGGAAAACATGTTTCTGAAGAGGAGACGACTGTAATAGCTCTGTTGAGGGTGAGGTCATCAAGCAATATTTACAGGGATTATTTCACTGTGATTCTTTCAAATTATGATGGTGTTCATTTCTGTCCCGTGTTCTGTACTTTCTCTTTAAAATGTTCATTATCCTTAGTGCCGCCCCAGTCCCGTACAGTGCCAGGAAAGAGCTGCAAAGGGCACCAAAGTGCAACAGTGCCAACAAAAATACGCCACAGTACTGTGCGCTGCCACTAAATTGCCGTAGAGTTCTACCAGGGCGTGGCACACCCCCATGATGACGGTACAGACTAACCACAGTGCCATCCAAAACTGCCACAAACGAATCACGGGAAATACCACGAAACTATCTGAGAAATCATTCAAACAAAACAGAAAATCTCACATCGCCACGACGGCCAACCACAGACCAAACGAAAACTGCCACACAGCCCCACCAGAGAGCACGGCAAGTGCACCCTTACGTTTTTACCGCAACAAAGCTCACCATAATCTCCTTACCACAACCTCATCACAGCGTCATAACTTCCGTATCACAGCAGCGGCGCTGGCCACCAGAGCGGCGGCGGGCGGCGCCATCATATCGGAGGGAGAAGGGGAGGAGGAGGAGGCAGAGGCTGAAAACATTACGGCACATTTTACGGCCGGGCTGGCGCTTACACACAATGTCGCGGGGATCAGCAGTGTTTGTTGTGATGGCCCCGCTCCCTCTCCACTCCACGCTGCTACCCTTTTCCCCCTCCCCTCAACTACGCTACTCCACCACCGTACGGTCCTGTGCCACTCTCTCTCACCATGCAGTATGACACCACTCCCACAGCAGACTGCGTCCAGCCACTCAACCACGCTGTATGGTGCCACTCCAACACTACGTCACAGAGTGCCACTCTCCCACCGTACTGCGGGACGGCGCCCTTTAAACATCGTCCCCCTTCATAATGCACGGCGCGAACCCTTCATAATGCAGGGTGGCACTCCATAATACTGGCACTCACTCTTCTATGTATGGTTCTGCTTTCAACTTCACAGCGACCCTGCTCAGAATACAAAAGGAATACGAACATCAACAGACCACTGGGTCCTGACGAGGCTGCCTGTGCTAGCGGAGTGGAGGAGAAACTCGTGGACCGCTGTGGTATGAGTAGGTGGGCATACTTTAGGAGATCAAGACGAAAGGAATTTCCCTTTTTCCCCTCCCTCACTCGCTCTGGTACCGCAGGACACTGCGCCAAAGGTACAAATTAACCCGTATGGATCTACTCTATCATTACCACAAACTCAGTTCTATTAGTTGGTGATAAAGGCTAACTGGACCTTTATAAAAGTCAACCTCTTAAACTACGTTTGGTTCATTTAGTCTGCAACGAGCAACAGAAGTCTTTCTCCCACCTGTTGTAGAAAAGAAGCTATACTAACTACACTTTGCTACAACATTAGAGCTAAACTTAAAAGGCAATTCACGAACCCTTAACTACACCAACAGATAATAGGTAGTTCTTGAACCCTAACACTAAACCTATCCCCCATGGGTACTTCCCAAACTCTAACTAGACCATTTCCTAATGCGAAGACCTGGAACACTAAAAAGAAAAAAATAGAGAAAAAAACGCAACCGTAATGGACATTTACTTAACCGTAACCAAACCAATCAATCATGGGTAGATCCCGAGCACTGGCTAAAACCCATCCCTTGATGGGCAGTTCCCCAACCACATCCACTCACTCCCTGTAAACTCTTAGTTCAAAGGAAACTCCTCCATTTCCCCCTTCCCCTCCTCCTCCTCGTCTACTCCCACGTCATACTGTGTGGGTGTTCACAGAGAGCCAATCCGCTAAGGCGATCTGCGCCTGAGGTGAAATCTAATGGATGAAAGCCGTATGGCGGGGTAAAAATGTTCGATTTACAACGAAACTTGTAAAGGTAACACCACCTGGGGACAAAAGAGGCTTATCTCTTGCGATCCCCCGAAAATAAAAGAGAGAGAGAGAGAGTGGAGGAAGGAGGAGGTTGGGAGAGTAGAGAACTTTACATGTTCTGATGGAAAAAGTAAAGTAAGTAGAAGGAAGATGAAAAATGGCTGTTGGAACTCTTTAAAAGCAGGACGAGACGATCCTTGTCGAATACCTGGTTAAGTCTTCGGGAAGTCTTGGCACTGACAGCGCGGGGTGAACGAACCTCGAGCTGTTGGATTGGGCCCCAAGGCTTACATAGCTCCCCACAGCCTAGCTGGTCTGGTACACTTTGTTGGTACTTTAGTACAACGGTTCGACCCTCAGGTATGACGGCTTGCTCTCTGGTATGATCCTTCAGGGTCATATCAGGTCAAAGACCGGATCATCATACCAAACGCCGAGGGATATACAGCAATTCACCATGGGGGGGAGGAGAAATGAGAGAAGAGTGACCTGATCATAGTCTTCAACTTTCTGAATCGTGTGGACATGCTGGCAGTCAACAGTTCTGAGCAGCACCATTAATAACCAGAGGCCACGACGGAGACACTGTTGATCATAACGAAGTAAAGAAGCGGACGTTTTAATACACAGTGGGAGTGGACGGCTGGCAATGGAATGTACAAGGACACTGTGAACGGCTGAAGTCCACGGAGGTTTAAAAGGATACTCAAAGGCAAGGAAAGGTTTTAAGACAAGAGGTCCTACGAGTGCAGGCACACATCCCTTCCCCGTACCGTAACATGGACGGGGGAAAAAATAAAAGACTTCAAAGAACATCACTTCCTACCTTATCGGAATTCCTACGATCGAGGAATTCTGATTAGTTCCCAGTAAGTTTGATGAGACCTTGACGAACGAATTTAACAGCAACCCTCCCCTCCCCCAACACACACACACACACACACACACACACATGCACGCACGTACACGGCCTCTCGATAACCATCTTTTTTTTTTTAGGAAAATTCCTGCTGCAAACTGGCGACGTCCGATCCACAGCTGTTAATAATGTATGAAATGTATCGATGATCCGTGAAATTTATTTCTCACTCCGCTCTCACTCTGTCTTACCTGGGGATATATGCAGCTCCACAGCTTTTTGTGTCAAAAGCAGAGAGATAAATTCGCTACGTGAAGAGCAATATATATGTATATATATATATATATATATATATATATATATATATATATATATATATATATATATATATATATATATATATGCAACAGGGTATACGTCAGTACATAATGCATGCATTCAGGTATTGATTAATCAGGCTGTTGGACGCTGCGAAGTCAGCGATCATTTACGCGCACTGTGCAGGCATCTATCTGTGACTTGGACGAGGCCGGAGCTATGACCATGACCTCCCTTCCACCTGCCGGTAGTACATGACACAGACGGGAACCTCTGGCGTCTTACCGTCTACCACCAATCATTCCCTACTTCATCTTCGTCAAATCAATCTAATTCGATAATTCCCCCTCGTCCGTCATGACAAGGATTTCTGTTTTCGCGTAGGCAAATTAAACGCTACGCGTTCCTGTATTTCTCCAGGTGTGTATTGTAACGTCTGTCTCCCACCACGGGCGCTCCAGCGAATACTGTCTGGAGGTGTTTATGGAGGTCGAGTCATTCGTTTGTTCTGTCCTCTAAGTGTTCATCACGATGCCTGTCTCCATATTGCATTCAGTTACCTAAACATTGTTTCCTTCATTCCCTCTACAGTTTTCCCCCAACACAAAAGTACATCATCGTATACGCTGATCCACTGGACGACTGACGTCTGCTCGTAACTCAGACATGTGGAGAAGGCGTCGCCACTCTGTTTTCTAGTCAGCCAACTCTACGGTACATCCGAGCCATGTTACATTAGCCGAACACTCCAGTCATTATGACGTCCCGAATATCTGCTCTTCATCAGAGAAAAATATATCGAACAACACAATGAAAAGAAAAATCTACAGCCCTCCCTTAGAAATCTGTCAACAAATTGATTAAATCAAATCAAATCAAATACATATTTATAAAACTTTCTTCCTATTATATCAAGTGAGGCTAGGGATTGCTTCCGGGTTGGTTTCTCGTATATTTCTTAATGCTAAGTCTTTGGTCCAACGCCTGGGGTCTGAGTTGTGAGTGATGGTCGGACACACCAACCCCAAGACCGATGAGGTTACGAACCCAGGTCACAGGTTGGTAATTTATCAACATACGTCAAACGGCGCTACCACATACATCTTACCACAGAAACCCTTCAGGAAAACCATGCCCCACACCTTGCCAGTCCTTCCCTACCACACCACCACACCATGCCAGCCGTACACCATGCTACAAACCCGGCAGGACACTTGTTTCTCTACAGCCCCTTCCCTGTGGCAGTCATGTCTCAATACATCCCTACAGAAACCCACTTAGTATATGACAGAGGCAGTCCCTCCGCGGTAGTAGTTTACAAGCTCCAAACCTCTGCGTTGGTCTACATAAACTCTACACCCCCCGATGGTTTACCATCACCATCAAGTAAACATCAGGTAAACTACACAAGTATATTCTCGCTACACCCCCCTTGGTACACTACACTCACACGCCTCAAAAAACCCAGTCTACCTTTCCTCTGCCCCTATGGAAGCTTAATCCTCACTACCACAACTTCTTTAAGTAATTAGCGCCTTACTACAACTTCTTTATGTACTTGGCCTCACTTGGATTTACCACTTCGTCGGAAGTCCTAGCCCTCACGACGTTGTAATCCAAAGAATTTTCCTTTCCCCCTCACCTTGGCCCCCGGGAACTGCTATAGCCCCTCCAAGTACCTTACAAAACCGCATTTACCGCAAGATTTTACTTCCAGTCAAATACTTAGAACCATCGGCGTCCCTCCCTCTGTCCTACTCACTGGCCATCTCTCTCTCTCTCTCTCTCTCTCTCTCTCTCTCTCTCTCTCTCTCATTCATTTTATACCCAGTAAAAACTGCCTCCACTTCTGTTCTGATCCTCCACACACGTACCACCACATCTTACCCTCCGTCTTCGCACACTAACATCACTCAATACCCTTCCTCTCTACCTAACTCATTAGCGCACCTCAAGTCGTAATGTCACGTTAATGCATCGCTTTGCTGACTTAGAGGCAGATCATTCTACATCCTATTCAATGTTCCAACCTCTCCCTATCTGTCTCTCTCTCTTCGCACACCCCCGCACTCTGTACTCCCGTTCCCTCCGGCCAAGCTCAGCATCTACCCACCCGCACTCACGGCCTGAGTATCATTCATCTAATAACGTTGCTGTTTTGGTCGGCACGAGACGTTTCCACGCACATCATGGCCAAAGCGCTATATGACCGGCCTTATTTACAACGCTCTGCCGTCCAGAGTCGGGGCCGTTCCCAATGTTTTCTTATCAATCTTAATTTGAGCTCTGGTTTATTGTGTACTTTCCTTGGACCATGACAGCCCTCTTATTTCTTACTTGCTTCCTTGTTTTGTTAATTTTTAGTTCTTTTCACCTATTTGTTTTAAATATATATATATATATATATATATATATATATATATATATATATATATATATATATATATATATATACCACAGAAACGTTCAAAAGTAATTAAGGAAGCAGAAGTTGGATAAACCACTACGAAATGAAATTCCTTCCTTCCAGAGAGAGAGAGAGAGAGAGAGAGAGAGAGAGAGAGAGAGAGAGAGAGAGAGAGAGAGAGAGAGTACAACTCACTCCACAGAAGATGCAAATGAACTGGAATAGACGTCGCAGCTAAGAGCCGCCCTAGAAGTAAGCTAATGAAGACGAACACCGGCAGAAAAAGGAACTCCCTCGTTCAGACTATGTAAAACGCTGGCTCCTTAGTAAGTCTGAAGACAGCACAACCGGCCAGAAAGGGATAAGACAACTGTAATTGCCACAAACACGGCGCAAGTCCGTATTTACGACGAACGTCTCGATGACACTGTAATCACATCAGAAACACAATGTAATCACATCAGAAACACAATGTAATCACATCAGAAACACAATGTAATCATATCAGAAACACACTGTAATCACAGAAACATGATGTAATCATATCAGAAACACACTGTGATCACAGAAACACGATGTAATCATATCAGAAACACACTGTAATCACATCAGAAACACGATGTAATCATATCAGAAACACACTTTAATCACATCAGAAACACGATGTAATCATATCAGAAACATACTTTAATCACATCAGAAACACGATGTAATCATATCAGAAACAAAATGTAATCACATCAGAGACACGATGTAATCATATCAGAAACACAATGTAATCACATCAGAAACACGATGTAATCATATCAGAAACAAAATGTAATCACATCAGAAACACATTTTAATCACATCAAAAACACGATGTAATCACATCAGAAACACAATGTAATCACATCAGAAACAATGTAATCATATCAGAAACACACTGTAATCACATCAGAAACACGATGTAATCATATCAGAAACAAAATGTAATCACATCAAAAACACGATGTAATCATATCAGAAACACAATGTAACCACATCAGAAACACGATGTAATCATATCAGAAACAAAATGTAATCACATCAGAAACACGATGTAATCATATCAGAAACACAATGTAATCACATCAGAAACACGATGTAATCACATCAGAAACACAATGTAATCACATCAGAAACAATGTAATCATATCAGAAACACACTGTAATCACATCAGAAACACGATGTAATCATATCAGAAACAAAATGTAATCACATCAAAAACACGATGTAATCATATCAGAAACAAAATGTAATCACATCAGAAACACGATGTAATCATATCAGAAACAAAATGTAATCACAGAAACACGATGTAATCATATCAGAAACACAATGTAATCATACCACATATCTAATTACGATTGAGACAAAGCAGGGGAATATTCAGACCCACGACAGCACAAGGGCCAGAGTAGGGACTCTAATAGATTCATATACGACAATCGTAATGAGTTGTAAGACACCAACAGTAAACTAACTGCAGGGTACGTGAGTCCCCTCTCTCCCCACAACTGGCATAATACCAAGGGAAAGTCTGGGGAAGCTGGTGAGTCAAGAAACACCCTACAAAAAAAAGATGTGTACCAGACACGCAAAAGTGAGAGAAATGCAATAGGTCTCCACCTGAAGGAGGTGAGCATTCTCTCACGCGAAATCGAAAGAAAAGTTAAGGGTCTTTTATGGTATACAATTCTCTGAACCCTGGGGAAATATGGTGTTTGAAGGTTAATTAGTACCTGAGTGAGTGTTTTCACGATCAAGCTTTAAGCTGAAGTTTAAACCGTGACTCCCAAAATCGAGCGAACGAACGAACGGACGGCGAAGGGAGAGATTGCCAATCGTCTATACGGCTTCGCAAGCATAATCAAAACGGTATACGCTTCAACGTTAGGCACTAAGTGAATGACCCGGCACGAAAAATCTTTCCACGTTCGCATATTTTTGGGAGAATGGCTCACTGGCATCAATCACCAGAGACAAAATAAGTTCTACAAAGATGAACCAGTGAACCACTAAAAAAAAAAGCGTGTTGTAAAAACAAAAAAACCCAACTGAACCACCAAAAATGATTCACACTGAACTCACCACGAAACACTAATACATCCATCCACAAAAACATTCGTAACAACCTTGTGAAACATCGTGCCCACTGCGACAACCCAGTGACCACAGTGAACATCAAACCTAACCTGGAGCTGATGGGAAGAAGAACCATCACAAACAGACCCACTACGAACCACTGGACCAGTAATAAGAACCTCTGAAATCCCGAAGTACTGAAGGAAAAAAAAGAAATAAAAAATGTATAGACGACAGAAAATAAAATGACTGTACCAAATGAGGGGAAAAGCTTTGACGGACAGGGACCACTGGACTGGGTCACAGCCCCAGGACGGCCTGGAGAACGTGACTCATCACCGCCTAACAGGGGAGGTCAGAGGTCAACAACCTCCACTGTACCAGGCATCCTGAAACCACCATCACCGTGGTATCTCTCAAGGTGAGATAACGGACACGAGGACGACGGAAGAGAGAGAGAGAGAGAGAGAGAGAGAGAGAGAGAGACAGCTGTCTGCTGCCAAATGCAGCTAACATCGAATTTCTAAATCGGCCGGAACTCAACAACTGAATCCATCATCTCCTGATCTCTGTATTTAATGGGATTAGAAAATCTTTGCTAACGCTGGAACGCTGACGTGCACGGCGCTGCTCTGCGAGTGTTCCACGCGAACATTCTCATACCTTTCGTAAGTCGCGTCTTTCTCATTATCATTCTCATCTCTTTTGTAATCAATGAGTATCTGACTCACGCGTGTCTTAAAGCTTTCATTTTCCTGATTATTTTTCTCGTCTTTCTCACTCCATGTGTGAGTCAGCCTTTGCGTTTTTCATCCCCTGTCTTCCTCACCTCAGGCCCTGGCGAGCGTCGTGTGACTCATCTACTGTCTTTCTCACCTCAGGTCTTTACCCACCGCTATGACTCACACCTTATTGTCTTCCTCACCTCAGGTGTTGGCCACGGCTTTGTCTCTCTCTCACCTGATGTCTTCATCACTTACAGTCTTCCGCACCTTTTGTTTTCCCTAACTCTTCGTCTCAGTCAGCTATTGTCCCTCTTATTTAATGGATGAGTGACCCTCTGTATTCCTCAACTTCCTTCTTCCTTGCCTGGCTCTTCCTCAACAACCTCTGACGTTCTTCGTCCACTGTCTTCCCCATCTCTGACGTTTCGTCTCCCTCCCACTTCTCAGTCACCCGTTTACGTTCCTCACGTTTCGTCTTTCTCACTTATTCCATTAACCCGTTTACGTTCCTCACCTGCTCGCTCACTCACCTTTAATTCTCACCTCCCTCACTGTCTTCCTCTGGGAGCGGAGGAGAACCACCCTTCTCAGCCTACCAGAGACAAAACCTCTTACACTCCCCCTTCGTACGATAAGCTTCTCTCTCTCTCTCCAAACAACCAGCGGGATGGGAACTTTTGTAGTCTTGCCTCTGCAAGTCCTGCGCAATTCTGGTGGCGACTTGTGACGTGAATAGGACGGCTCACGAGAGACCCCAGCTGTGTGGAACTACTGCGGGCGATTGTGGAGAGGGGATAGGCCAGCAGCAGCCGCGCCACCACCACCGCTGAGGAGGGGAAGTCACTGTGAGACAAAGGGTCGCTGAGGTGTGAGGCTGCCTCAGCGGTGGGAGCTCGGAATGAAGACGGTTGGGACTAGGTGTAAAACACAGGAAACAGGAAAAGGGAAAAGGCAGAAAAGGAAGAGGAGGTCCCACAGATTATAAAAAAAAGAAGGAAACACACGAGAAAACTACGTAAATTACACACACGACGTGTGCGAGCGAAAAGGAGAAACGCATGAAACAGTCCCTTCATCTACGAACCACCTCATCAATTACACGAGGGCAATGCGTCTGGCAAACTCCCTCGTGGCTCCGGCATCTTTCACCTGATCAGCGGATATATCTTCCCGCGCAATAAATGTGAAAACCTCTGAATCACAGAGATCCATCACCTATGAAGGGTTTCTCCCCTTACCCGAACTCTGTAATATTATAACCTAACCACTTGAATGATACCAGGTACGCAGCTTATTTCATTCTGCCTATGAATTATGACGTATGGAGCATTACCAAATCATTTCTATCACTGGATTTTCACAGACGTTCTATCAATATACACACACTATGGCTCCGAAAACGTACACTCATCCTGCCATTCGTTGTATAAGTCCACGAACAATGCGCGCACGCGATTTCACTTCCTTCAGGGACAGTTCTACGAATTCGAACTTCGAACAACGGTGTAGCTGGAGCAAAATAAATTCACGGGTTAGTAATGTTCATTTAAAAAATACGACCACTGGAAAATTAATTAGACACAGTGTCTGGAAGTACACTGAGTGGCATGTATGTTTTAAATGACCACAGTAATAAAAAATGCCCTCACCAACTTGCTGTTAGGACATACCTATCTATCTATCTATCTATCTATCCATCTATCCATCTATCTGTCTATATATCTATCTATCTATATGTATATACATGTGTATGTGGGTGGGTTGGGCCATTCTTTCGTCTGTTTCCTTGTGCTACCTCGCTGACGCGGGAGACAGCGACAAAGTATAATATATAATAACAATAAAATGTGTGTGTGTGTGTGTGTGTGTGTGTGTGTGTGTGTGTGTGTGTGTGTGTGTGTGTGTGTAGCATCCTAATCGTGGCCATATTGTGTGAAGGGTAAAACAGTTACTAATATGGAGAAAAAATTACAACAGACAGTAATCTATTTTACGCCTGCTACTCTTATAGTGTCCAGTCTACAGCAACTAAACACATCTCTGCTGAAAGATACCGCACCAGTCCACTTCTTTGGTCGTTTGAGAGACAGGAATTCTAAAGCTCCTTGTGAAAGTCTACGGACGAAAAGCTTTGGCCACTGAACTAAATTTCAGTACGTTGCCCTTTTCTATTCTGCTGGTCAATAAATTAATGATGATGATGATAATACTAATACTAATACTAATAATAATAATAATAATAATAATAAAATTATAATAATTATAATAATAATAATAATAATAATAGTTATCATTATCATCATCTTAAAGTACATATCCTTGTCCCATTCGTTCGACTGTTAACCCATTTTCTGTGAAACAATAAGTGAGAGTGTCAAGGGGGAGAGGGGGGACCTTGGGAAAATATTGGCCATAAAATTCGTGGACAGTCCTGGAAGCCCCATCCGGGAGCTTAGCCAGGTCTTCCGCCCCCAAACCAAAAGACTCGGTAACACGTTTCTCCACCACACAACAGGTCTTAGTCTCTGGTCTTTGTGGCGTACACACTCTGTCTGAACCTTGTAGGGTACATATAGAGGATGTACCCAGATGGCATAAAATGGCAAATGGAAAAATATGGTATGGCTAACACGTACATAAAGCCTGCAAGATATGGGGGATCAAGTACAGACAGCTGGTTCTGTAGCAAGAAGGTTCGGACAGCGGGAAAGGTTAGAAGACGACGGAGAAGGCCAGAAAGAAAACCGACAGCTGGTTCAGACAGAGGCAGCACAGCTGGAGAGTAACTGGAGAGACAGATGTCAAAGAAAAGTCAAAAGGAACCAGGCAGCTGGTGGAAGCAGACTGGAGGTAAAGCCAACAAACTGTCCATCCAGTGTGACCCTGTAACTCGCACAGGACTTCGAAAACTGAGTTATGTAAATTCAAGTCTCTCGAACTTCATGGCTATTGAGCGAGTCAATTTTCGGTATTCATGGCTATCTCAATCGACCGTGAAGTTATTACTCAATCTGTATATATATATATATATGCCCTGCGTTGCTTGAAGGATTTCTGCTCAGTTAATGATACGCCAATTATCGATAATGTTCAATAGCAGTCAAGATTATGTTCAACTGTTCCACTTATCCATAAACAGTTTTGTTTACCCTCTCTTCGTCCTGCGAAAAAATATATTTATAAAGAATGAAGTTGATATACATATGTACATTATGGACTTCTGATAATCATTACACGAAAGTGCACTTGGGAACTTATCGTGTTTCATTTTCCCTGTGGACTCTTAGGAATAAATAAATAAATAAATAAATAAAAAATATATATATATATATATATATATATATATATATATATATATATATATATATATATATATATACTTCCCTTCCAAAAAGATGATATAAAGTTACTGACTGTCACAAGTGGTGAGATATTTTTCCCCCAGCTCACGTTTCCCGCATTAACAAGGTAGCATCAGGAAATGAGGCTTCAGGGGGGGAAAAAAATATCCCAGTTTTTCTCCTTATTCTGTCCTTACCTTTAGAGTTTATATTAATAAACGGGGTAAGGCTCTTCAGCTCTCTGCATCCACCTTTTTATTTAACATAGTCGTTCTTTATTACGAATTTGTAAAATAAAAAGCACTATAACTACTACTACAAATAATAATAATAATAATGATAATAATAATACTAACACTGATAATAATCAAACTAGAAGGGGGAACTATTTCATCTATGAATCACTTCGCGCAACACAATCACGTATCGACGCCCTTCATAGCGACGGGCGGACTGTGCTGACGTCCCTCCTAGGCGCCTCCGGGACTGTGTAGGCTGGCTCAACCTAGAGGTCAAAGGTCACAGGTAAACAGCCTAAACATCATCATCTTTTTAAAGTAAAGAGCAAGTGAAGGTGAGAGAGAGAGAGAGAGAGAGAGAGAGAGAGAGAGAGAGAGAGAGAGAGAGAGAGAGAGAGAGAGAGAGAGAGAGAGAGAGGCTGTATCCCAGTCCCCACATGATATGTGGAGATTTCCTAAAAACGAAAAATTAGATTAAACAAAAAAAAAAAAGGGGGAAAAAGAATTACCAATGCCGAGAGAGAGAGACATGACGGAGGGGAAGCGCTAAAGAGGAGAGAACTGATACATTAGCAGGGGGGGGAAAAAACGCAGACTCGCACGTACGAACGAAATGACCCTCCCTAAAAAAAAAAAAAAAATAGCTTACGAAAGAAGATATTTAACGAAGATTCCTCGGCGTTTTCATTAATTAGACTAAGCAGCTAAGGTAAGACAACGAGAGAGAGAGAGAGAGAGAGAGAGAGAGAGAGAGAGAGAGAGAGAGAGAGAGAGAGAGAGAGAGAGAGAGAGAGAGAGAGAGAGAGAGAGAGATCTAAATTCACTTTCCTTCCCCACCCCCCCAAACTTCACTCCTCTCTTTTATATATTTCGTCCCTGGGAATAACTTTTCGTCCTCTGTTTGTGGCCTGTCGACTCCCCCCCCCCGAAATTTTTTTTCTTCTTTTTTTTATTTTTGCCCAGATGGCATTTTATTCTCGCTCGCATGATCGTCCAAAACCAGAGGCAAAAATAGAATACTGGAGGCATACTACGCACAGGAGGGAGTGAGGGAGGGAAGGCAGAGGGAGGGAGTAAGAGCTGCGACCTGGTCTAGAGAGGCACTTGGCCGTGTTTGCAGGTCGCCCGCCGCCTTTGGCCACGCTACTGGCAGGGATGTGCTGGTGGACGGACGGCTTGAGGGAGGAGAGGGATGGGAAGAACGGGCAGAGGATATGATGAAGGTGTGCCGAGAGAGAGAGAGAGAGAGAGAGAGAGAGAGAGAGAGAGAGAGAGAGAGAGAGAGAGAGAGAGAGAGACCGCCCTCCCCTCTCATGCAGTCTATCATTACTGTAACACGACACTTTTCCCCCGCCCGCCACACGAGTCATCCAACGAGACCCCACCTCCTCAACGTTGCGTCCTCTTCACTCGCTCCCTCATCTGCATATCAAACCACGCCGCTATCCATACAAACACCCGCTGGGGGGATAAGGGGAGGGGGGGAAAGCCGACCTCCCGCCCACCACCGCTTGAATAATAACTCCGCCAAACAAAATTTCACCAGAAATAACAGGGGGTAGAAAAAAAAAAAACCCTATGTCGAAACGGTTTTTCAAAGTAAAAAATTCCTGTCTGCATCATCGGCCCGGCAAATAGTGGGAAACGTTTATGGTCCAACAGTCAAGTTTTGGTGCCATGAATGTGAACAGATGTGAGCAGATCCGATATGCTGATGGCCAGGGCGACAGTCCATAGACGATAAAAACGATCAGTGTTTCACCACGAATTGATCAGAGTTACATAAGACATTAATCAACAGTATACCATAAATTAATCAACAGTGTACCATAATTAATCAAGTGTACCGTAAAGTAATCAACGGGGTACCATAAATCGATCAAAAATACTAAATACTTTATGATGTATGAAATATGTATTACGATCGTCTGAGCTGAAGCGATGCATAATGTATGGGGGTTCGAGAGGCCAGATCTGGTGTGTGTGTGTGTGTGTGTGTGTGTGTGTGTGTGTGTGTGTGTGTGTGTGTGTGTGTGTGTGTGTGTTTGCAGGCAAAGAGAGGGTGTGCAGGCCTTCAAAAACTGGGAGTGCTGGCAGGCAGGCAGAGTTCGGGCGGGCATGCATGCAAGAACCTGACGTGCTGGTGGGAGTCAAGCACCAGTTGTGCATGCAAGTTTTGGTCGGACGTGCAGGCAGGAGGCGGGCGTGCAGAGAGTAAGGTATAAGGACTCGCGCATGTACGTGGGCAGGGACTGGCGTGTGTCTAGACAACCACGCAGGCAAGCAGGCAGGAGCCATGCATGCAGACAAGCAGGGAGGAGCCATGCATGCAGACAAGGAGGGAGAATGCGGAAGACCCCGCCCTCCCTCATTACCCCAACAGTCTGTGGTGGTGGTGGAGCCTGCTGTTGGAGTAACGAGTTACGACCCCCTCATAAACCTCACCGACGACATACTCTCCCTCATACAACAAAACTCCCTCACTGTCTCCACATTACCTCATTCATACATATGAGCGAGTGTAAACACGGTCTCTCAAACACCGCACAGTCCACACGAGGTAAACTTGAATTCCCACGAACCAATATAAATCATGTTTGTCTAGTCTCGGTATTCGGCCTAATGCCCTGGGGGGATCACTGCTGTCTCACAAGGCTACCAGAATTGCTATTAGATCCTGGTGGTGGGACGGTGGGGCTTCTCGCCAGAACCTCATATGTTTAACCCACTAATCCCTCTGAAAATACGACAAAAGCTGGCAGACGGACGGGAGGCGTTCTTCCCATACCACCTTATTGGGGTCTCAACATTAGCTGAGGAGGAGCAGCCCACCACCGTTTATTAGCAATGTCCTCATCTCTGTACAGCATATGTTGGCTACAACCTCCCAACACACCCCAACGAGTGCTGATGAAATGCACTAAGTTAAGACGAAGGGGGGCCAACAAGGGCGTAAAACCCTTTCCTCCGTAACACAAAAAGCAGAGATGAGTTTCCCCAGGAAACAGTGACATCAACTAACTAGCCCCAGAAGTGAGGCGATCAACCCCTCATTATCACGAGCAATTACTGCTTCAGCGGAAGTCTTGAGTACCTTGAGGCATGGCTGAGAAGCAAGCAATACGCAAGAAATCCCCGACCACAGCACCACCAGGTGTCCTTCACGTCTAGCCAGAGAGACCTATTCAGATGAATATAATTTGACGAACTATTGGCAGGTGTGAAGGGCAATCTGTATGAGGAGGCGGGAGGCAATATGTACGAGGTGAGAGGGCACTGCGGAACGAAATGGAGGCGAGAAGCATAACAAAGTAAAAGACTGAGGAACTCCGTCGGTAATGGAAGTGGATGCCAGAGAATGAGGTGATGAAAATGAGGAGGAATGTGAGTGAGAGTGGAGGTGAGCAGCATTATGAGTCACATGGTACAAGTGACAAGTAATGTGAGTGAGGGCATGCAGGTAGAGCCACTGTGGGTGGGGCGGAGGAAATGAGAAGTGTGAGGGAGACAGAAACGAGGAGCACCGTGGGGAAACTGGAGGTGAGGAGCAGAGTGAGGGAGATGGCAGGGAGGACCGTTACTACCAACACTGCTGGATCGATCACCTGGGAACAACAGTGGGCACTGCGTTGTCTGCTGCCTGACCCTTCTGCTTCCCTGGTGTCCGAACTTCCAGCTTCCCTACTACTCGATCCCCTGCTTCCCTTCTGCCTGGTTCTCTACAGCTTTCCCGCTGCTTTGACCAACTGCTTCCATGCTGCCTGACCTTCCAGCTTGCATACTGCTTGACCCTCTGTTTCCCTACTGCTTGACCCTCCAGTTTCCTTACTGCTCGGCCCTCTGCTTACCTGCTGCTGACCCTCCACCTTCCCTACCGGCTGCCTGCTGATCCACTAACCCCCTGATACCACGTAGTCAAGTGAGCGATTCCGACCCCCTCACTGTCTGGTGTCTCCTGAAACTTTCCTTCATCATACTCCCCAGACTCCCTGCTGCCTACCTGTTGCTTCCTCCCCTGATCCTTTGCTTGCTTGCTTGCTTGCTTGCTTTACTGGTTTGCTTTCTGTGCCAAAATCACCTCCCATCACCACGCTTCATACCCTGCGTTCCCCTGCATTCATCGCTCATCACACTCGCCCCCGTCATGACTTAGTACCTTCATCAACAGTTTGTTATTCATAATGACACCTCACTCCAGTAATCCCAGAGAATTCCACATACATCGTGGAGGAAAAATATGCCATGCGTCTACGTCTTCAGCTCCACATTCCCATAGGAGCACATACTACAGAGTGAAACATGACGTATTGGACGATAAAACGAAAAGTGACATGAAGAGGACCGAGGAATGGAGGTAGAAGGGAATAGCGCAATTTGAAAATCTCTAAGTGCTGATAAAATCATGAAAACACGTAAGAAAGCAACGGGTACTGAACTTCACCTCCTGAGGAGTAGAGTAGAAAGAAAAAAAATCCTTTTTCGTTGAATGAACCGTAAATAATATACTTCCAGCAGTTTCCAACGAAAGGGCGAGTCCAGTCCGGTGGCGCAAGACAACTTAAGGTATATTTCGAGGATATTCTAAGTGGACCATGGAGGGAGATTCGGCATTCTTAATGGACCCGCCGACGGACTCTCGGCTTTCCGGGAGGATCAAGGGTGCGCATCCTACACGTCCTGTATAATGGTAAGTCTGGACCGCCGGCACTGAGAGATACTATGGCCTGGACATCCAGCACTTTATAAGACCCAGAGCTGGCGATCTGGATCTTCCAGAGAACCAACGAAGGACATCCAGCTCTTTAAGAGAGCCATGAGTGGACCATCATCTCTTCCAGCATGGCCGGCGTCGGACATCAAGCACTTACAGAGGCTTAGCTCTTTATATATGGCCCTCAAGAGCGTCAGGGTTAGATATCCTGCAATCCCAGAAGATCGGGAGCCGATATCCAGCACTTCAAGAAGATAAGGATTGAATATCCAATGCTTCTCAGAGGGCCAGGGCCTGGCATCCAACCCTCCCAGAGGCCAGCGCTGGACAACAAGCACACCTAGAGGGTTAGACCTGGACATCCAGCACTTTATACAGGTCTAAAGATGAGTATCCAGCAGTTCTCGGGGCCAAGGGCGACATGAAGCATTTCAAGAGAGTCAGGAGTGGAAGTCTAGCACTCAAGATATCAAGGGCAAGACGTAAAGCACTTCCAAAGGGCCTGTGCTGGATTCCCTGCCAGGATGATGTGTTTTGCGAGGGCCTTCTGCAATGCTGCCCTGGATTTCACCTCTAAATCTCCTCAGACAAACCAAGGAGGAAAGAAAAAAAAAATCAACGCTGAAGTTAGTTGGAGTTTATGACTCCTGTACCAGTGGTTGAGGAACTGGCCTCCTGCCCCGCTCTGCTCTGATGCAGGCCCTGCTGCTCCTGTCGCTGCTGCTGGAGGCAATAGTGAACACTGATGGCAAAGTGTGGTCATACTGCTTACTGGCAATCACAGTCTTGGCATCTCGTTCCTTCGTTATCCTACCGGTGGACTTTGGCGTAGCTTTAATGCTATCGCCGTTGTTATTTCCTCCCTGCTATAACTCTCCTACTAACTGCATTATAATTCCTTCTCCAGCTGCTAACTGTACTGCTCGGTGTTACTAATGATATTCCCGCCCCGCGCCACGCGTCAGCAGCCAATTGTGGAGGTGGCGGAGCGAAGATGAAGTGAGGCACTGGAGTGGTGGTGGTGCAAAGGCGGTGATGGCGGCACCTCAGGGAGAGGCGGTGAGTGGTGTGAGTGCCTGGGGGAAGGTAACATTGTGAGTGATGCGGACCCTCCGGTGGAGTAGTGGAGAGGCGCGCGCTTCCAGGGAGGAGGGACGAAAGACGATGGTTGCGAATAAAGAGAATAAAAACTCCTTGGAATAAAACGCGAAGAACCTACGAAAGGGTGAGGGGAGAAGAGGTGAAAGGTCTAGGGAGTGATGGCGATGATGAGGGACCTAATATGATTACCGGAGCTGCTAGTGGCACAAGGGGAAAAAAGATAATTTGAAAATTGGCAGCTGATGAAGAAGGGAGGAAGGGGAGGGATGTGAGTGATGTCATAAATTTGACAGTCATGATAAGATTATAAAAAGAGGAACTCGAGGCCAAGAACACGTAAGATGGGGGGGTGGGTTCGTGCCGTCCATCGGTGGCAGGGGAGAAGGGAGGCCTGATGAATAACCTGTGTAGCCTGTGTTCAAGAAGCATTAGCGAGAGAGATGTGGAGGGAGTGTGGCATCACGCTAATGAAAGTTCCCCCTCCTGATACTGAACCACCTTCCCGTATAAAGAAACCCTCACTGACTTTTATGCGCCCTTAAAATATCATATGGCGTGCTGCTCCCGACGAGCGCCCGCCGAGCCCTCCCGCCATCCGAGGGCAAGATGTGTGTGGGCCGGAGTCCTAGCGGAGACTGTTGATGTAAAATTCACTCGTAATCGTCGTGGAGAAAACTAGCTATCAGCCAGGGGCAGGGAAGGGCATCAAAGTGCTGGCTAATTAGGTTCTGCCTGACGGGTTAAAAGTTCTCCGTCAACAGCTGCTCCTGCGGCCTCACAAGACGGGCCGCAGACACACAAGGGAGTCTCGAACAGGTGCTCCCTTACCCACACCGACTCTTCCTCCTTCCTGCCCTCCTACTCCTCCTCCTCCTCCTCCTAATGTTGCTGCTGCCTCTCTTCTCTGTTACTCCTGATCCAACACCTATACTTCCCTTCCTCATTTTACTCATGTCTTTCTGTTATAACTTCCTTCTCTTTCACGATCACCACTCCAACCCCTTCTTCTTCCTCTCCTCCTCCTCTTCCTTTTCCTCTCCTCTTCTCCTGAACCTCCCCTCTCCCTTGCCTCTCTCTGATAAACACACTATACGGCGACCTTACGTCTTAAATTCATTCCCAGGTATTACCTGGGGCCGTGTGTGTGGTGAGGGGGCCCTACCTTGTACTGCTCCGGCCCCAGAATAACAAACAGATGATATGAATAGGGGAATAAAAAGACACTGATGCTTCCGCAGGCTGCAGCATGTAAATAATACGTCATCCCGGTGAAAAATACGTAAAAAAATGTTTGGATTTTTACCGGATGCTCTCCACGCTCGTCCATGAATAGCCATGGGAAAAATAGCGAAACTATCAAAAAAAAAAAAAAAAAAAAAATTGCGGGAGATGAATTATGCCCAGAAAAAAAAAATTAAATGGTATTAAAAAAACTGTTATGCTGCGAGAGAGATTTACTGTGCTGTAAAGAAAAAAGAATCCAGATTTACCATGATTATGTAATCCACAATAATTCTAAATAAAATATGAAGGTCATACATTATGAAGAAACATAATTGCATTATGACACAAAACAAACTTATGAAGCTATTAGAATATGTCTGGTGTTGTGTTGCTGATGATATTAATGTCAGGAGAAGGAGGGGGTTAGGAGAGGAGGAGAAATGGGTGGAGGGGGGAAAGAGAGGGAGGAGGAGGAGGAGGAGGAGGAGGAGGAAGCCCCAAGCTGACCTTTGTGCTGGGCCGCCACACCCAGAGTGAGGTGGGTGCTGCTGCGCCAAGCACGCAGCGTGAGGATCCACGAGACGTTAGCGAAGGTATAAAGGGAAGGTGTACTTGTTGTAGGGAATAGTGAGGCATAGGACGGGCGGCTCGGTCTGAAACAGCCCGCCAGCCGACGCCATCAACATTCTGTGCTGTCGAGTGGTCACTACCAGAGTCAGAGGCTGGGACTCGGGTGATTAAGTGTGGTGGTGGCGTAAAGGGCGTCTTTCGTGGTGGTGTTGGCGCAAGGATGTCTCGTGGTGGTGATGATGGAGGTCTGTGCGTCACACACAGCAACTGAAGGTGGTGGTGGTGGCGGTGGTCGTTCAGTGAGATGGCGGTCGTAAAGATATGATTTCTGGCAACTGTGGTGTTGGGACAATATATAACGATGGTGTTGGGGTGTGTGGGAGGTGACTGGTGACGCTGGCTACGGTGTGAGGGAGAGAGGAAGAGGGTGGCAAGACGGCGAAAAAGAAGGTCATAATGGTAAAAATAAGATAAGTAATAATCATAAACGGGAGAATATTAATCATTAACTGCTGATGGTGACAACGATTACATGCCAGTGATCTATCATAATGATTGATTAATAATGATTAAAACATTCATATCCAAATACTTAACACAGGACAAAAGGAAACTTGGCAACACATCCCACACTCCTCCCTCACCACCACGCGCGGTAATACCACTCAACACAACACCTTTACCCTTTAATCACCTCTCAACACACAACCGCCCTCTCCCAATTACACATTCCAACACATGCAACTTAAAAACCCCAGTCTTTCTAGGACGAACACTCCCACAAAACATCCGACCCTCAGCACTACACAGTGCAATACAACAATCTCTCTCATCAACTCAACACATGCAATGCAGACCCAAACACCGCCTAAATTTCCCCTCTCCCAGCATATACCCTCGTCAAAGACCACCAGGTCTTCTGTTCTCTGGCTTTCCCCTGTACTCCAGCACATATCCTCGTCAAAGACCACCAGGTCTTCTGTTCTCTGGCTTTCCCTTATACTCCAGCACGTATCCTCGTCAAAGACCATTAGCTCTTCTGATCTCTGGCTTTCCCTTGTACTCCAGCACGTATCCTCGTCAAAGACCATCAGGTTTTCTGTTCTCTGGCTTTCCCTTGTACTCCAGCACAAATATTCGTCAAACCATTAGGTCTCTGTTATCTGGCTTTCCCTTGTACTCCAGCACAAATATTCGTAAAAGACCATAAGGTCTTCTGTTCTCTGGCTTTCCCTTGTACTCCAGCATACAACCCCGTCACAGACCAACATGATGTAGTATTATCTGACTTCCCCATATATTCCCTATCCCTGTACGCAGGGTAGGGTGGCCATCCAACGGGGACTAATAATTCATTCAATGTTGGTCCAGCCTCTGCACCGTGACAATGAGGAGATCAAATATTGAGCGCAGCGTCACCCACCCACCATACGCCACCATCGCCGCCCGGCCAGCCACCCAGCCTCGTTGTCCGCCCGCTGAACTCACTGCAATTACACACCCCCAGCACTGGTGATCCGGGATACTGTTGTGTGTGTGTGTGTGTGTGTGTGTGTGTGTGTGTGTGTGTGTGTGGAGGAGCTACCATGTAGTGGCCACCGTAAAACATATCGATATTCACTAAAGAAAGTGTGGTAACGTGTCCTGACATGACGTACTGGCACAGCGACCCCTTAAGCACGACACCTTAACCCCTGAGTAACTGCTTAACGTTCCAGCACGATGAGTAAGAAAAAAAAAATTGAGTAAGAGGACTTAATCCCTGAGACGCGGCGACTGGACACCTGGAGTACGACGTCTAGAATGACAGTGGGTGAAAGCAGTGGAGCGTGGTAGTGGATGGTGGTGGTGAGCTACAGTGGATTGTAAAAAGAGAGGAGTAGCACTGGATGGTGGTGGTGGTGGTCAGTCGGCATTTGGTGGTGGTTCTGTGCAGCAGATTGTAGGGGTATGAGAGGGAAGCGAGGGTTGTGGCAACGCTGAGTGGCAAGGGGCGTTAGTTGTGGTAGGTGGCATAGTGTGGTGGTAGTGATGTCCCAATAGCAGTAGATGGTGGTGGTGGTGGTGGTGGTAATTGTGGTTGTGGTGATTGATGGTGTCCTGGTGGAGGCGGCCAGAGGAGAGGAAGGGTGCGGTGATGGCTACAACTCCCCCCCCCTCTCACTTTAGCCAATGATGAATGACCCAAAGTTGTGAAGACTTTTGGATGATGAGGATAATGATGAATGATGGCCCCAGGCTTTCCTGGATTCCTCCGGGCTACCATCAAGTTATTCACGATATCTGCCACTGTGGTGAGTGTGATGAATAACTCGCGCGATAAAGAACGTGGATAAGTTTAGACTCGGGCCACAGGAAGCTGACCAAGAAGACTTTGGAGCCAGGAAAGAGGGATGCGCAAGCGCGTCCAAACACTACCGAAAACGTAAACAAGACGGCCATATACACAGTGCGACCTCTGGATATGACGGCCTGGGGCCTTTGACCTGAACCTCAAAGGTCACAGATCAGGCCATTATATCCAACGACAGTACCGGCGTCGTGCTCAAAGGGTAAAAAAATAAAAAAAAATCTTTCGAAAAAATAATACATGGCAATGACGTACTTAAGTGCGATTTCTATATTCTATTTCACACATTATATATCCTACATAATAAAAGAGACTTGAATATCTTTAAAAATATATACTTTTTCTCTTTTTTCTTTTTCTTTTTCTATTTTTTTTTTTTTTAGCCTGAACGTCAGAGCGTGTTCTAAGGACATGGAGTGGGACGACATGTTGCCTAAGTCTACGGTCGGACAGCGTCATATTTCACTTTCTTCCTCTCCCAATCGAGAGGCCATCAGCTGATCGTCACCTGATAGAGACACGTCACGATTCAAAGCCATCATCACCAATCAGAGCCATCGTTACCCTTCAGAGATACCGTTACCATTCAAAGCCATCATTACCACTCAAAGCCACCGTTACCACTCAAAGCCATCGTTACCATTCAAAGCCATCGTCACCGTTCAAGTTCGTCGTTAACAGTTAAACCATCGTCATTAATAAAGCCACTGTCACAGTACTCTGTACACTCCCACACTTTATTCCTTGGACTTTCTGTTATTTTGCCGGTGCTTGCAAAACGACTATATAGAAGCAAACAGTTGAGTACATACAAACATATCATTCACTCTAGAACAGAACCACTCGGGTGCTCCAAAATATAAAGCACAGATACACAAACATATTAGAAAAAAATATTAAACAAACACACGCATGAGATACGTAAGAAAACACGAGTCCATTTACAAACAAACCCAAGGGTTGTACACATACAAACAAAAACAAAAAAAAAAATAATTTTTTTTCCCTTCCCCCGAGACCATTATTGCTCTTGGTCCATTAACAATGTTTACAAATATCCAGGGTTATTGCCGACCATCATCTCGATGTCAACAAAGCGAGGGTTGGCGGAGCAGAGGCTGACGGGACTTTTAATGATTACATTCTGCTTCGCCGACCCTCCCAGTGACTCCACCTTCTGCCCCGTTGGATCTCAACGTCCCTAAGGGCTCTTATTTCCTCTCACAAGTCATGAAAAACGACCCTGCGTCAGTATCTTTGTTCGTGGCTCCCTTGAGCGTCGCTGGGTGTCTCAAGACCTTTCTGCGTCACAGGGAGTCTCTTTGGCTCCTGCGTCAGCGGGTGTCTCTATGGCTCACCTCTGCGAGAGCTAGTGCCTCACTCGCTCCTTTAAGCGTCGCAAGAAGCCCAAGAGCCTCTCATCAGTGTCGTCAGGTCTCAGGGTAAATCTCTCCTGCAACGTCTTTTATAGTGACTCTCCTTTATCACAGCGAGCCTCGAGTGGCTCTCCTCAGCTTCCCCTCAACAGCATTAGGTTCCTCTTCTATTTTCAGTCTGGTTCTGAGTAACTCTCTCCTACCCTGTACCACCCCGGGATCCATTGGCCCGTCCTCGGGCCACTAATGCCCACTCCTCTGCCCCACTAGGATCTTGTAGCCTCTTCTTCCATTGTGAAAGCTTCAGCGGCTTTCTTCTCCGTTACTGGGACTCTGCTACTGTCGTCTGCCTCATTGGGTCTATACAAGCCCCTTGAGCTTGGCTGGGCCAATGGTGGACGGATTGCTCCTGCTTCGCTGCGGCATTAGTGGCTTTTTTTTCAACATCACTGGTTGCTGTCAGGTTACCTTACGAGTCGAAGAGCCTCAATTACCTCTCATCTCCATCCCTGAACCTGTACCGGATGTCCTTTTAGGTAGAGGCCTCCTAGCGGCTGCCCTCCCCAACGCCAAGCTTTCTCGTGGCGTCCTACGATGCTGACGCTACGAATGACATCCACCAGGCTCGTCAGATCTTCAGCGGCGCCCTTCCGTTTTCCTGAGCTCACAGCAGCTTCCTTCTGCGTCACTGAGCCGCTAACGGCTTCCTCTTACGTCATTGGGTTTCCAACGATTCTCTTCTGCGTCATCAGGCGTCGAGTGGTGTGGCTTTCCATGTCACAAACTATGCGTGAATAGGTCCAGAAGGGCTTCTCTCCTCTGCGGTCTTATGTCCCTGATGGTTCTCAGCTTCGCCATATACCTAATGGGACCCTTTTCCATCGCTTGGTCCCTGATACACCCTCCTGCGTCGCTGGATCTTTAATGCCTCCTTTCTGCTCGGACGAGTCAATCCCATCCGTGTGGCGCGACCTCCTCAACACTCTCCCCTCCCACCCCCACCACCTCTTGCACTGCCGACCAAGCGTCGCTTCCCCTCTGAGCTGCTGGGGTTAAAGTACTACCCTCCCCCCCATTCTTCACCGAAAAAATATTCAGTAATTTCTTCTACGCCTCTGGGCTTTCCAGTGCCTCCCTATTCCCCCCTAACTCCTCTATACGGCCGGGTCACCACTCTCCTCCACACGGTGCCTCCAGAGTCCAGACTTCATGTGACTCCCCTCTCTACGTCAGGGTAACACTGGCTCCCCATAAAGCCTCTAGGCCTCAAATCACTTCTCCATACGCCTCTGGCCCTTCAGTTTACCTGCCCTCTTTTTTTTTTTTCCCTGATGCCTCCGTGACCATCTCTTATTCACGCTTCGTGACCTTTACTGGCTTGGCTCTAAAGCACTGAGCCTCCAATGGTTTCCCTTCTCGCTCCCCGGCTCCTAACGGCTCCCGTCTGCCTCACTGCCCCGGCCGACCTCATCATCCAAATTGAAGGCTCGTCATGTTTACATTAATAATCATTCACGCATGAAGAAGAAAAGAACTACAACAGAACGGTCGCATGTGTATTATTCGACTCTTTACGGTTCACACTGAATACGTACCGCTCCTGAGTCGTCATATATATATATATATATATATATATATATATATATATATATATATATATATATATATATATATATATATGGGTGGTATGTAAGCCGTCTTCAGTCAACCCCTGACGTGGTACACGCACTTGCTTTATCCCATACAGAGGAGAGCAAAACATCAACAAGAGGTCAATACTGGAAGGTAAGGCCCCATTCATCTACCAGCCAAGCTGAAAACACAGGAAAATGACCCGATAAAACGGGAAGAAAAAGAAAGAAAAAAAAAAAAACGAAATGAAGCGATTAATTATTTCTCGAGGAAAATTCTAGGCACACGAACCCAATGGGAACGAAGGCCACAGTAAATTAACTCGATTTTTATTTTTTCGCCCTTTTCGGAGCCCAAGACACAATTAATGTCTGATGTGTTGAAGGCAGAGAAACAGGAGAGGGGAGACACCCCTTCACAGGCAAACTTGTAGTGGAGGAGGGAAGAAAACCTTCACCAGCAGTGTTGGGGAAGGGGAGGCAGGCCCTTCACTGACCGGAGGGGCAGTAGAGTGGTGAGCGAGGGTTAGGCAACACAAAACCACAATTACAAGGAGGAGGAGGAGGAGGAGGAGGAGGAGGTTAATTCCACTCATTATTACTGATAATACCCAACATGAGAAGAGCAGCCGACGTCATCTGACCGCCTGTGTTGCTCTGAGGGGGGCAAGTCCATGTGACTGATCGATCCAGTACAGGCGGCCTGAGACGGGTCTATGGAACAATCAGAGCCAACGGTCTAAGGGGTTGAGCCGGCCAGCCAATCCAGCCAGGAGGCCTGGGCGACGGAATAATGGCCTCTAGAGACGGTCGTTATTGTGGACATTTTACGAGGCTGTGTTGACCGCTTCAGCCCCGCCAGCCACAATGTACGGCCGCCAGGGCCATGACGATTCTGTAGTTGAGGGTAATACGAGCTGACGACCCCGCCCTGAGTGAGACACCGGCCCAATTCGTTAGCACATGACAACCCATCAGACGCAAAGCAATGGCCCGCCTCGTTACCAGGTGACCACACGTAAAACAATGACCCACATGAGGTGACCACACACTGCAAGGCCAAACACTATTTAAGAACACGCTACTAAACCTCACACTAACTGACAAAACACCAGGGTTAAATACACACACCAGTAATACGCGAGCCATTTAACTTCACACAACAGAGCATTAAGTTAAAGACACAAGATAAATGCTCAGCAATGACGCATCGCGTCACAAACGACAAGATGAAAGGCGTTCTACAAGCGGCACAAAAGACGAACAGATACAAAATCTCTGGAAGTTACAGGAACTCATGAGCCTCTTTGCTGTCCTGTCTAGCGGCACAATCACGGACAAGCCACAGGTCGTGGCGAGCGGATAACCAACAGGGCAGATGTCAAGATGCATGATGACGTCGGCACGATGTAATTACCCTAAAGTCTTCCTCCGGTCGTTATCCATTAAATTAGGATGATCCGGCGTGCAACCGGTGATGTAAAACATTTCCCAAATCAGATCCTACAAACGAGAGTGAGGGATCGCCCCTGAAGGCCTGCACTCACCTCACTAATGAATTAGCAGGACTTACAAGGAGGCAGCTATCAACTTAATTAATCATTCTGTAAGCATCCCTTCCCTCTCCCCTCCCGCACTCTCACAGTTCCTCAACTCCCCCAGCACCTCTCACCTCGCCCTCACCCCCACCACTTCCTCGGGCAGTCAAGCCAAGGACAAGATCACGGCAGCTAACTACATCATTTGACATCGTTAATGCGGACACTGAGTGTTGATAGCACCGTTTATTCCTCGTTATCACTATATATGACACGCTACCCAACAAAATGAAGGAATATTACTTCTAATAAACGAACTAGCAGGGGTAAAGGGACTCCAAGTTCACACTACAGCGAGGGTGTAACTGTACGGGATCAGTCTGGATAGTTGGCTGGCTGTATGACATCTGGCTCAGCTGCGTGGAGCGTGTGTTAAGTGTACTGCCTGGAGTGAAGCAGTGTAAGCGTAGGTCCGGAGAGCCACAGGACGTAGCGTGTCATGGCGAGCGTGGCAGAGTGATGCCACAGGGTACATGGGGAAGGAAAGAACAACAGATGATCTGATGGTCTATGACAAGGTTATATGTTGGAGGACAGGAAGTCTTCATGTCCACAGTATATAAATATGGAGAGGACTGCAAATCAGAAGGCTACACCCCCTTTACCCACTATAGCTAAAGACAGGATAGCAAAGCAGAGGGCTTCTTCCCCAGCAACCACTACATATTGAGATAAGATAGCGAAGCAGAGGGCTTCTCCCCACCAACCACTACAGCTCTTGACATGATAAGCAAAGCAGAGGGCTCCTACACCATAAACCACTATCGCTGAGGACAGGATAGCATAGCAGAGGGCTACTCCCCTATAACCACTATAGCTGGAGACAAGATAGCAAAGCAAAAGGCTTCTCCCTTCCAACCACCGAGTCCCTCAGGCACATCAGCTGGCAAGAAAAGAAAACCTTAGGAAGGAACATCATGCAGCATAATAAGAATATCCCGACATGCAAATCTCATAGGGGAGGGATAAATGGAAAAGTTCTGATCTAATTACACTCGCCAGATTCTCAGAAGAAGGAGGAGGAGGAGGAGGAGGAGGAGGAGGAGGAGAATTTTTGCCGTTCCTCTCAAAAGAAAAAAGACGTTGGGTTTCGCACATATAGTGACATTCCTGAATTGGTTTACTTCATAATTTTAACAATAATAACATTCATGTGGTTGGTCTGCCTCTTTTTATTTTCACACACTATATGATGGTACCATATTCCAGTACTCCATATATAATTCGACTGCGAAAGAAACTTTTGTCAGTGTTAGCAGTACGGTATGTCTCGTCTACTCTGAACTTCACGTTCGCTGTTTCAGTCGCCGTGTCTCCAACTAACGTGAGTCAGGTTTCGTGTCATCGGGATTATCAAGTGTTTCGAAGCTTCTATCAAATCATTTCTGATTCTCTGATTTCTTTTTTCTACGAAAAATAATTTTCAATCTTTGGCTCTTCATATTTTTTTTTCTCCTGTGCGACGGAGTCTACAGTAATGTAGCTCTACTTTGTTCTGTGTTGTTCACAGTCTCAGATAAAATTAGCTGACCAGAAGTGAACAGCGTATTCTCTATGTTGAAGATATCCATCGCCAAAATGAATTAATTTGCATCTGTCTACAGTGGAATCCACTTACCTCACCGAGCGTTGAGACCAATGCATCAATTGGTCTGAATCTCTTTGTACAATCAAACGGTCTTCCTTTGCTTTATCTATATTCCCCCAAACAGAGCAACGTCGGTGTGCTGTGCTCACCTCCTGTGATCGCGGGGTGTGGCGTGCAGTGCGGGTGTCTGGTGCGGGCCTGCAGTACAAACCGTAAAGAGTTCTGCGTACCGGAGCGTGAGGTGTGAAGGTAGTTTAAGCATGAGGAAGAAGACAGCCGGTGAGTTTCAGTAAAGGTTAGCACACAAGAAGGACGCTGGTGAGTGTGTGTATGTGTGTGATGACTGCTCGTTTGTGACAAGTATATACGTATCATGTCTTTACCCTTGTGGGTGTGTGTGTGTACGAGATATCACGGCAGGTGACGGTGACAGTCCAATATGAGAGCCAGAAGTGAACAACAGTGTAAACCTCGACATACCTCCCAGCAGCAAGCCCGAACAAACACAAGAGAATCTTGTTCCCAGACAACACACCCTCAGCATTTACATGAAAGACGGTGGTGGACAGGTGGTGATAACTATATTCCGGAACACATCCGAGGCATCTGTATTTCCAAACTAGGAAGAATAATGTAAAGAAATGGCACAGACTATGGAAAAAAAAATGACTGATATTAGGCAGAGTGCGTCAGGTCAGCTTAGGATGTGTGGTGTTTCGGATTCACGAACTACGCCTCGGAATACGAGCGTCATCCCGCAAAGAGGCATAGGAAATTCGAATTTAATCTACTGTAAATCCACGAACGACAGGAAATGTGGCCTTCTTTAGTGGCGTAAATCCTCACGAGCTGTGATGAGGACGGCGCGGACTACGGCCGCTTCAGTTAGGGGCAGCCATTAAAAACAAATGACAGAAGTTATCTCCATCTCTTTCTCTCGATTGGAGATGGGTAACGGACCTTCTAAAACAGTCTGACTGATCAACAACGTCCATTACTGGCGAGAAATACACGTATTGTGTCACGTACGGACATGTTACGCAACAGTTAATGACGAATACGACCTTTCGGTAGGGTGACCTGGCTTCTAACCCCGTCCCTCAAAGGGGTCAATATACAGTCCCTACACATCGCACCCAAGGGTCGAATCTTCACGTTAAAGGACCGTACGTGTCCCCCAAAGTGCGTCGACAACGAAGACCATCCCGTGATACATACCCAGAGGCCGAGCTACCCACTCATCAACAACCACTGTAACACGACTGGGTCGTACCCGGCCGAGATCAGCAGGACGACCACAAACATGGCGCAACTGAGGCACACACACACACACACAAACTGGTCCTTAGGTATGCATGAAGTTCTGACCTGTTGCTCTAATACCAACGGATTCCACCCTGCGTCCTCCACCTTACTGGCGGCAGGGGGTGGGTTAAGCCCACCCACCACTCTAATCCAGTCTTCCACTTTCCAAGAATTTGCGACCGCGACTCCCACTGCATAACTTCACCCGGCCCTGCCGTGCCACTGGCTGCCACCATTAAGGCAACCTAGTATAGCGTTCAACTACTGAACAGAAATTACCGACTGTGCTCGGAGACGTCGGCATGATCTTCAAGTCTTTCTAACAAGAGGTGTAACCAATACGCGTTGTTCTCGAAGCTCAAGTGTCATTCATCATTTATCATCTATATATAAAGCGTTTACTGGAACATTGCGATGCATTTGAGGAGGTTAAGTGGTGATGCGAGGAGAGGACGAGTAGCGAGAGAGGTGAGGAGGAGACGGGAGGTCTGAATTCGTACCTACTGCGGAGGTGTGGTGACAGTGTCATACATTACGACACACAACACCACCTGTCGCAGTCTGACACTACGACGCCTTGCTCAAGACAAAGCACCAATGTAAGCGTAATATATATATATATATATATATATATATATATATATATATATATATATATATATATATATATATATATATATATATATCCCTGGGGATAGGAGAGAAAGAATACTTCCCACGTATTCCCTGCGTTCGTAGAAGGCGACTAAAAGGGGAGGGAGCGTGGGGATGGAAATCCTCCACTCTCGTTTTTTTTTTTTTTATTTTCCAAAAGAAGGAACAGAGAAGGGGGCCAGGTGAGGATATTCCCTCAAAGGCCCAGTCCTCTGTCCTTAACGCTACCTCGCTAACGCGGGAAATGGCGAATAGTTTGAAAGAAAGAAATATATATATATATATATATATACATATATATATATATATATATATATATATATATATATATATATATATATATATATATATATATATATATATATATTCCGCTGTCCTTCAGCGTTTGCTTTAATATCTGCGTACTTTTGCAATATACAGCACAGGGTATAGACATGTCTATTGATGAATGTATGAACTGATGACGGACAGAGGGACGGAGACACATGCTTTTCCGCGAGAGTGGAGCTCCCTCCCGGTACTGCACAAATACGTCACTGCGAGTGAAGTAATCAAACACACACACACACACACACACACACACACACACACACACACACACACACACATACACACACACACACACACACACACACGAGTGTTAAGGAATTTCTCCCTAAAGTGTTTCATTTTAAAAAAAAATCTACAAATCACAATGAGAGAGAGAGAGAGAGAGAGAGAGAGAGAGAGAGAGAGAGAGAGAGAGAGAGAGAGAGAGAGAGAGAGAGAGAGAGAGAGAGAGAGAGAGAGTTATTAGCTAGAAAAAATATGACACTACGATAAAAGCGACCCCTTTTTGTACGGCAAACACCCATCTTACACATCATCAAATCTGCGTCAGCCACAAGACGCGAACAAAATTATGGCAATTTACGCATTATACTCGAGATTCAGGGACTCTGCTGACGTACAGAAGTGAGAAAAAAAAAGAAAAAATCTATCAACGAGCAACACTAATGACCTGAGAATGACGACTGCCTTAACACTATACCATACTGTACGTGTCACAGTGACAAGAGGCCCACATGGCTTCTAAACCAACAGAGGGTAATGTATTAGTACAAGACCTAAACACACACACACACACACACACACACACACTCACACACACACACACACACACAAACAACAGCAACAAAAACAAGCACACGTTAAAGTGGAAAGTGTTCCCAGCTCATAAACAAAGTAAACATAAATGTCAAACTTCAACTTCCACTAAGGAGCCCAGTGGCTTGTGCCTGAGGTACATGAACCCCCCCCCCCCCCCTTCATCTTCCACGCACGGGCCCAGCAACATGTGCCTGGGGAACATGACCCCCCATCATCAACTTCCACTTAACTAGGCAATACCCAGTGGCTGAGGAACACGGCCCATCAACTTCCACTCAAGCGGGCCACTGAACATACGGAGCAGGGAACATCACACATCAATTTCCACTTAGGCCAACACAAACCACCCACAAGAAATTGCATTCTATCATTCAATTCCCGTTTGATGGAGCATATAATTACCTCCTGCGCCCTGTGTGCTGCGCTCTCTCTCTCTCTCTCTCTCTCTCTCTCTCTCTCTCTCTCTCTCTCTCTCTCTCTCTCTCTCTCTCTCTCTCTCTCTTTCTCTCTCTCTCAAACTACTCTAATACGATACTTTTTTTTTCATGTGTCACACATAACGTGCTTCAATTCACTGAAACTGAAACCTGTGCCTGAGATTTTCCTGCTACACTTTTTCTTACGCTTTTGCAACAAGTCGTTACGACCCTTGAACACGACCGTGCCATCCACTGAACAGAGCACGACGGTGCGATCCTTGAAAACGACAGAAGGTCCCGTGGACAAGACCCAGTGATGCAACCCTTCGGTCTAAGGCCCTTGGCAAAGGCCATGCCCTCAAACCCAAGGGTATCACCGTCATGAAAAGGATCTTACTGTCACGCACAAGGATTTAACAGATACTTTGAGCAGCAAATCTAATTACGTTTAAACTTTCAAATGATCACACAAATATATACAACATGAAAAGAGTTTTCCTTTACGACAAATTACATCGCAAACAAAAATCTACTATGGAACAAAGATTCTAACCCTGCTTACGATAATCTAACTGTACTTACAATAATCTAACTGTACTTAGGATAATCTAACTCTACTTACGAAAATCTAACTGTACTTACGATAATCAAACGCTACTTACGATAATCTAACTCTACTTACGATAATCTAACGTTTATACGATAATCCAACCTGACGAGAATATAAACCTACTTAAAAGAATTTAAACATACTTACAGGAACCTAAGCCTACTTACAAATGACACGATCTTATTTGGCTTCACATAACAGAATACTTTACCACACTTTACAGCTAGCTGAACATATATCAAAATCAATTCTCTCTATTCACTCTCACAAATGTTTTAATCTCACATACGTGGTAAGCGAAATGCTTTCACATGTGCAGAACCAAACCTGGCCACAGGCTTCTACATATTAATTTAATCATGCAGCGAATGCATATCAGCATAAGCACTGAATGCATTTCAATACGAGTGATGAATGCATTTCAATACAAGTACTGAATCCATTTCAATACAAGTACCGAATGCATTTCAATACAAGTACTGAATCCATTTCAATACAAGTACCGAATGCATTTCAATACAAGTACACAAGTACCAAAAGTATTGCAATACAAGTACCAAATGCATTTCAGTAGGAGTGCTGAATGCATTCTACTACGAGGGCCAGGAAAAAATAAGCATCTGCATGCGTGCTGCTGGTGTTTTACCAACGCGTCAACAACATTACATTCCACAATACCGTACGCTGCCGCTCCCGACCGCCAACTTACCTGGGAGGGGGGAAAAAAAAAGAGAAAAATAAATTAGCCGTACATGTAATGGTAAAAACAACAGCAACAATAATAATAATAATAATAATATATGCTTTCATAACAGCAAAAAATAATAAATTCTGGATTTACATAGAATAGAGTTTTGGGGGACCAAAATATATATATATGTGTTTTCCTACAACCCAATACGGACGACGCGTTATCTGCAGGCCATGGGCCACATACACTGAGAGAGTGTATTTAGTTTACAGTTATCTTTGCCATCTGAGGGGGTATGAAAGATCCTTTTTACGGTGTTTGTTATAACTTGACCTTGGCTGTCTTAATGAGGGGCGGCAGCTGAGAAGCCTTTAAGAGCCCAAATAACCATCCAAAAACCAACCAGATGTGCGCCTTGGGGTTATGTTACTATAATGAAAGCGTGTTTGGCCTTACAATTATCTTGAATACCTGAGGAGAATGTTCAGGTTCAATCTTTTTTTCTACGACAGATGGTTATAAAAACGACACCAACGCCCTTAATGACCCTGGTGGACAATAGGCCAAAAGCCGAAATAGCCAGTGAACCATCGTGAGCCAATCATTTTCCTGTAGCCGACCGTCTCATGCAGGGTTTGGGACTATATCAACACCTGGCAAAAGCAGTGACCCTGCAGGCCCCTCCTGGGCGGTTGAACCCACTACCCCAAGACCAGACAGGAAGGCGCTGCGCGAAAAAGAGATGGTGGTAGTGTATTGCTACCATCTGGGTCCTGTATAGCCTCGTTCGGCAGCCACCTGCGGCGCCTCCATCACCAGCTACCACCATCTGCCAGCCACAGAAGAGGGAGGCACTTATCTTTATTTTTTCAAGTTAAAAGGCTCTGTTCACATAAAATGGCCCTCACACAGTGCTTCATGAAATACAAAAAGGGCACATACAACATAAATTGAGATGCTATCAAGTCAGGCCTCAGGGGAGGAAAATGTAATATTAAGACCATACAAATATCCTATACCAATATGTGGGGGAGAAATGAAATAAATAAATAAATATATATATATATATATATATATATATATATATATTATATATATATATGCTGTCTCCCGCGTTTGCGAGGTAGCGCAAGGAAACAGACGAAAGAAATGGCCCAACCCCCCCCCATACACATGTACATACACACGTCCACACATGCAAATATTCATACCTACACAGCCTTCCATGGTTTACCCCAGACGCTTCACATGCCTTGATTCAATCCACTGACAGCACGTCAACCCCTGTATACCACACCGCTCCAATTCACTCTATTCCTTGCCCTCCTTTCACCCTCCTGCATGTTCAGGCCCCGATCACACAAAATCTTTTTCACTCCATCTTTCCACCTCCAATTTGGTCTCCCTCTTCTCCTCGTTCCCTCCACCTCCGACACATATATCCTCTTGGTCAATCTTTCCTCACTCATTCTCTCCATGTGCCCAAACCATTTCAAAACACCCTCTTCTGCTCTCTCAACCACGCTCTTTTTATTTCCACACATCTCTCTTACCCTTACGTTACTTACTCGATCAAACCACCTCACACCACACATTGTCCTCAAACATCTCATTTCCAGCACATCCATCCTCCTGCGCACAACTCTATCCATAGCCCACGCCTCGCAACCATACAACATTGTTGGAACCACTATTCCTTCAAACATACCCATTTTTGCTTTCCGAGATAATGTTCTCGACTTCCACACATTTTTCAAGGCTCCCAAAATTTTCGCCCCCTCCCCCACCCTATGATCCACTTCCGCTTCCATGGTTCCATCCGCTGACAGATCCACTCCCAGATATCTAAAACACTTCACTTCCTCCAGTTTTTCTCCATTCAAACTCACCTCCCAATTAACTTGACCCTCACCCCTACTGTACCTAATAACCTTGCTCTTATTCACATTTACTCTTAACTTTCTTCTTCCACACACTTTACCAAACTCAGTCACCAGCTTCTGCAGTTTCTCACATGAATCAGCCACCAGCGCTGTATCATCAGCGAACAACAACTGACTCAATTCCCAAGCTCTCTCATCCCCAACAGACTTCATACTTCATAGCAAGTATATATATATATATATATATATATATATATATATATATATTCCTATGAGTCCACAGGGAAATAAAACAAGAAAAGTTCCCGAGTGCACTTTCGTGTACTAATCACATCATTAGGGGAGATACAAGAAAGAAATATAACAGTCAGTTGATATACAATATATCGTTAATGAGATGGCCCCGATTAGGGCTTCAATTGACCGTGTCGTCTTCGCTAACAACAACAACAACAACAACAACAATAACAAATGTAATATATATATAAAATGGCGTGTTCATTTGTTTGTGTGTGTTTGTACTTACTCGCCTCTGCAGTGGACGACGTTGGTGTGGCAAGGATTGTGCAGCTTCTGCTGCAGGTTGGTCTTCTCCTGCTGGGGTGTGTGGTGGTGGTGGTTGTTGTGGTGGTGGTGCTGCTGCTGCTGCTGCTGCTGCTGCTGACCCCCTGCCTCTCGCCGCACTGAGCGCTGTGCTGCCGGGGGTGCTCATGCTGATGGTTTTTGTGCTTTCTGGCATTCTTAGGGCACTGGCATTTAGCATTCGAGTGTTTGTTTCCCATTTTCTATTATGTAATACCCATCTTAGAGAAGCCCCGAGTTGGGTTGGTCTCTCTCCGAACACCAGTGCCTCTCCAGTCCTCTCTCTCCCCGTCACTTAGGTCTTGTAAGTGCTTAACCCCCGGCAGAACTTTGGCTTACATAAACACACCTGTCTTGCCACACTTTACCCACCGCACACACTTATAGCCTTTACCTCCTCCACATTACCAACCTCTTATCTTACTCGTCATGATGCATGTGTTTCAAGCGTTCTTCAAAAGCCTTATTTTTTCAAACTTAATGAATTTGCAACACAGTGTTGATAAAAACGACTCATACTAAGTTATCACAGACTTCTAATACTTCTCTTCCACTACTAAAAAAAAAAGTGTGCTTCCACAGAAACGAGTGCAAAACCAGGAAACTTCAAAATCATAAAACCTTTCTTCACTGGGATCTTTTCATATCACTTCCACGTCTATCTAATCTGTCGTTGAAATCAGGATGAATAATGTGATACACATCTGCAAAGAAGAGGACGATGCTTGGTTTAGTAAGATAAAACCAAGAACAGCGGTGGGACTCCACCCGCACGTACCCAGGCCGGTAAATTCCAGACGCATGGAGCCACAAGCGTCGCCCATCAATATAAATTTCAGGGAATGCGATTTCGAATCCCCAAAGGTTCCTCTCCCGTCCCACACACACACACACACACTGTGGTGCTATGCGGACAATGTTACTCAAAAAACCTTCTTCAGATTTGTGACCAAAGAAGAAAAACTCACAGAAGTTTCGTAAATTCTTATCAGTTTTTGCGTGATTTTTTTTTCCACGTTAATACCGTCAATTCATTATCAGTCTACCTTTCACACGTGTTTCGTATCCACATTTGTCGGGCTATGACCTAAAAGCAAGGGACGTCAAATCCAGTAGGGGACGTGTACACGTAAATGTAAGGTCAAAGGTCAAGGGTTCGAGGCTGAGGTACTCTTCATCCTACCCCGCCACTAACACTCACGACAGCGACACCTCTGTCTCTCCAGCATGACGTGAGGATCAGCTGTATCATCCCATCCCCGAGGAGAGCCAGAAGCTTAATAAAATTACGTAAGGCTTTGCCTAGGCTCCTCGGCGCTGGACGAACGCAGAGAGTCGGTCAGCCGAGAAGAGGCGTTGAGAGAGAGAGTGAGTGGGAGGACTGGACAGTATATAGGCCGCAAGGACAACAACTGATGTCTCTCTCAATTACAGCCAAAGGTAGACGACGTTAGTGGTGTGAGTTATATGCGCGTGTCTGCTAGTGCTGGTGAAAACGTTTAGTGAGTGTGAGGTTGTCCTTACAAACTTACGGCGACTGGAGAGCCTCTAACATGCCTGGAGTCTCTCTCTCTCTCTCTCTCTCTCTCTCTCTCTCTCTCTCTCTCTCTCTCTCTCTCTCTCTCTCTCTCTCTCACACACACACACACACACACACACACAGGCACACACACTCAAGACCAGGATGCATATATTAGCACAGCAGTGTGTCAGGAAAGGCCACAGGTCACTCGGCTCCTTGCCGCCGGCGAAGGGCAAGGTCTATCAGGTCACCTTCGCCCACTCTCAGCGTAGTGTCTGGCATACGCACTGACGTGGTCATTTCACGTGTTGGCGAAGCAGCTCTGAAAAATCTTCACTGACGCGGTAAAACAGCTTTGAAAACCTTTATCAACGGTGTAGCACTGCTTTAAAAACCTGTACTGACGGTTTAAAATACCTTTGAAATTCTTTATTGACGCTGTAAAAAAGATATGATATAACATTTTTTGACGTTGTAAAAAAGATGAAAATGACAGACAAATCATAAAATCCATAAACAAACAAGATGAAATACCATACGAATTCCAAAGTTAAGATGGGTGGAAGGTGGTAGGGTGTGTGTGTGTGTGTGTGTGTGTGTGTGTGTGTGTGTGTGTGTGTGTGTGTGTGTGTGTGTGTGTGTGCGAGTGAGTGAGTGTGAGGGTGAGTGTGTAAGGGTTATTGCACTGTCCTAGGCTTCACCCAGAGCCAAATGCCGTCCATCAAAGTGATCCAATCGCCAGTGATTACCACTTCAAAACCACTGCCCATTAAATTCCCCGCCACACACCACCATTCATCGAGAAACCTCCCGCTCCTTCCTCCCAATCCCCAGAAGCCCTCGCAGAAAGCAAACAAACAAACAAAAAAAAAAAAGGAGTCCTTTCCACCGCTGCACTACCAGATACATGCAGGAGGACCGTGTCTGGCGGCCTGGCTATGAGGGAGATGACGTGGAAAGTGATGCAGCAGATGGCGTGACAGGTGGCGTGGAGAGGTATTGAAGGTGGTGTGGCTGGTGGTGAAGTGGATGGTGACGTGTGTGGGAGGGGAGTGCCTGAGAGCTGACGGCTCACCACAATGCAACAGTGACTGAAGGAGATGCCGTGGAGCCTGTCGCATCTCCCTGTGCTCCACGACTCCCTCCCTCCACCTGCCGCATCTTCGATCCGCTACATCTCCCTTGACACACGACATCTCACTTTGACCAACAACACCTCCCTACCCAAACCCACCGTCTCTTCTGACTTAACCCATCTCCCTCGACCCATCGTCTCCCCTGAAACACCACATCTCCCTCGATCCCCACGTATCTCCCTAATGCAAACTAATCCCAGACATCAACCAAAGCTCCTGAAGCGAGTTCATCTCTCTAGACTAGTGATTTAGAACCAACGCCATCCTACGGCCTCTCCTTCCCTCACTACCATCTCCACTCGGCAGCGACAATCCCATGACCATTCCAATCTTGAAATGGCATATCGTAAAATATACAAACTACTTCCTCTACTTCATCAGATGATGATACATTACCCAGACGGAGCGCCACGAATAATCCATCACATTAGGTGCGGTGGCTGGGCTTGCTTCTGGCCCACTACACGATCAATTCTGGGACGAGCCAGCGTGAGACAACAGCGACGACCACGCGCACCGAACCCACCTTGCCTGCTTCACTGCGTCTTCATGGATGGAAGACTTGGGAAAACACCGCTTGGAACAGACCCACTACAACAAGCCCGTCATTGCTACGTATCCTGAATAAAAATGTACAGCAACCGGCATAACGCAGCGTTCCTGGTATCTCTTCCCGGACCCGGAGGTGAAAATCCTCCGCTCTGCACCGTCCACGACCAAACTATCCACTTGTCAGGTCTCTTCCCGGCACGGGCCCTTCTCATATTGACGTCCCGTCGTCGGAGGTGACAACAAGCTCACTCGCACTTGTTTCCCCTGTTTCCTAGAACCACCTCAACAAAGACACAGACACACACACACACACACAAACCTCCCTACCGGATATAGGTCTTCCTCAAACCAGCTGTCCTTCCCCACTACCTCGCCCCCTAAAGAAACCCTAACGCGACCATCGAACCGTCTTCCTTGACGTCCTGAATCTGCCGTTGCTGCAAGTGCATCCCCAGGACGTCTCTCCCTGGCCACGGCGGCAGAAGGGTAACACTCCCAATTCATTAGAGGCCGCCCAAGAAGTCAACTCATTTGGGTTCAAAACTTAACCAATGTTGACTCTCTCTCTCTCTCTCTCTCTCTCTCTCTCTCTCTCTCTCTCTCTCTCTCTCTCTCTCTCCCTCTCTCGTATCTACTTCGTCTCTTTCGTCACCGGGTTTCTCTCCGCTTTCCCTCAAAACCTCAGACAACTCGCGTCTTCGTCTGCCCATCTCACGACCTCGCTTGACCCGTGCTCCCGCCATTTATGGCGCCCTCTGCTAAGTTCAAACGAGCCAAGTTAACCAGTTCCCCCCGGACGCTTTTTGTTTGTAACTCGAAGCATAATATCCCCTGCCAACTTATACGCCTCGAAGCCCCTCCAAAGTTCCCCATAGTGCGGTCAACTTTGCCTCTCGACACCTTAGGTAACAGTCTTAGTAATGTCTACCCAGATCATTTTAACTTTTTCGAACACGACATTACGCCCACCTATGTGCACGAAGGGGCTACACATCCTTGAGCGTGATGGTCAGGCCTTCAAAAAAACCTTAACCCTGAAGGGGTCAGGTTTCAAAGGCCAGACCCCATCTGATCCAAGGGTGGAACCGCCGCGCTGATGAGGTTATTAAATAACATCGTATGGGGTCTCTCTCTCTCTCTCTCTCTCTCTCTCTCTCTCTCTCTCTCTCTCTCTCTCTCTCTCTCTCTCTCTCTCTCTCTCTCTCTCTCACACACACACACACAAAGATAAAGCAGAATTATGTGGCTTTAAAGGAATGTTCGTCTCATTTCGCCACTGCAGCTGGCTCGGACAGACCCCATTTTTCGGGTGCAGTCTCGTGGACTAAATGGCGTGAAGTTCTGGCGGGTTGAGATACTGGCTTGGCCTGGTCTAGCCTGGCCTCTGAAGCCTGACCCTTTATGGTCTGGTCTAAGACAAGGAGTAAGTTTAAGTAGTTCCCTGGTCTAACTACATACACCATCAACATGGCCTATAACTGCCAACACTCCGGTAGTATGACGTGAGGGAAACAGTTCAGGGCTGTGCCCCATTGCACTGTTCTCGGACCTACGTCATAACGAACAGACATCAAAAAACAAAGCAAAAAAAAAAAATTGTGCCATCGATCATCAACATGTGTACTCCAGATCCCAGACATCACACACCCTCATCGTCTTCATCGTTCAGTTCAAGTACCGTTCGTCCCCTGTATGGCCTGGCGACATCTACGGTGTTTTCTATCATTCGATTATGACAAAATTTACTTAAAAGAATGACTTGTTAACTCGGTGAGTTCTGTTGTACTAACAACCGTCTAGAATCTCTTCAACAGGCTCACTATCCAGTCCGTGGGGCTTGGCATCAAGAACAAATTATATTACGAATATAGCAGAGTCTCTCCGTATTTTTTTCCCCCCATCTGGGTCATGGAGAAAACGGGAGCAGTTCCCGTGAGCTAACGCCTTTCACTACATTCTCCTCTCCCAGCGAATTGATGGCGACTTTTCCAAGCGTCGGTCCCGTTCGCCGGGCAAGAAGTGGAGTGCGGAATTCTGTTATACTTGGCTTCAAGTCCGGTTTAATACACAGAGTGAAGATGCGCACCGAACCATTAATATGAGAGCTGATGAGAAACGAGTGAGTGGGGGCCGTTCTTGGAGTCCAGGTCTGAAAAGTTGTGTGTGTGTCATTTCAGGTCGCAACTATGGCTGCAGGTCAAGCATTGTGGGGCCGGATCGATCAGATTCTTCGATATAATCAATGTGCATAACTATGTCACCTCAACGGGCGCGTCAGGGGTCCGAGGTCGCCCCAAATAATCGACCCAGATTTGCAGGGGCATTCCACCCCAGCCCTGGGTTCTGGTCTCTTCGAGCATGTAATGTCTTCTGAAACCTTTCGTAGGCAGGGTCTTCAGTGGACGAACATATGACCTGCTACTGTATTGTCCGTTGGTCGACGTTCACGGACAGACGAACGCACGGAAGAGGAGGCAAGCGGCGTGTGCGAAGGGCAGCAAGAATCTTTGATATATTCGGCACAGGACCGAGTTATAAATGACACACATTGGGCAAGATGCACGTCAAACGATTTTAAAGCAGGGTTAGAACTAGAAGAATAGAATCGAGAAAATGTATCAGCGTGTCCGACAAAATACTTGATGCCTCTGCGAGCAAATGCGTGTTGCCATTCGCTTAAACACACACACACACACACACACACACACACACACACACACTCACACACACACACACACACACACACACACACACTCACACACACACACACACGCGCGCGCGCGCATACAAGAAATGTACCCCCTCCCCAGTGTAGAACTCCACGTCCACAACAACAGGAAGGACGGTGATGAAATATATCATCAGATCGAAATCTTTAAGTGAGACGGTGGCAGTCATGTTTGACTACCCAGCGCCGAGTAAAACCATTCAACATAAAAAGGAAAAAAAAAAAAAAAAAAAACCCAGTTCGTCGACGGTCGGCCGTTTTCACTCGAGTATAAATCACTTTCCCTACGTCACTCTCGCATTCCTCAACCCTGGGAGAAATACGCGATTCCAATGTTCACGGACGAGATGGCCAACACAGGCATCGGGTTCCGACTCTCGCCTTCCCTCCCCCCACGTCCGTCTTGCATTAGCATGGGATCGAAAGGTCAATACCATACTTAGGTACGGAGGTACATTTTTCGTTGTGGCAGACGGAGGAGAGAAGGAGGCGGGGAGGTGTCAACCGTGGGCCTAAGACGGTGTCTACCGTTCATCGAGGCGGGCCAACACCCTCGCCCACTCACCTGTAATTACCGTGCATGGTCAAAATGTCTTCCGGTAACCAGGGGGTGGAAAAAAAATCATTCACAACTCATACTGAGTGAATCACGACCTCATCCTCGCTTTCAATATACATCTTCGTGGGGTTTCGGGGACGGCATTAAGTCCTAAGTAATGTCAAGGTTACCGGAGGTACTACTTGACTATATCATAACCATCCTTGCGACGCTTATTACTCAACAAATGATTAGCTACACGACTACCTCTGGGGTCCATGTCCCCAGGTTGCACGTCGTGTATATACACGCGATTTCATACACGCCTCCCTCCTCTCGTCTCAGTACGCGCCCTGTGTCCCATATCTCTTCCTCCCAACATACCACGCACGCCTCCTCCCCCTTTCTCCCAAAACACACCTTTCTCCCAGAACACGCCCCAAGCCCTACGAATCTTTCTCCCAACACACGCCCCCTGCTTTAAGATCCCTCCTTGCAACAGACGCCCCCTGCCACACACTCTCTGGCCCACGCTTCCCCCCTTCCCCTGCCCCATGCCTTCCCTCACACAATGCTCCTCTTCACAGGCCGCTAGATCAGCAAGGTTGGCCCCCAACGCTGTGTTTCACTAAGGCAAACTCTCGTCGTCTCTGCGGTACGAGTGTGACCCTTACGGCAGCAGTCAAATACGACCCTTGATTGAAAAGAAAAAAAAAAAGGAAAAAAAAAAGATCGAAGACGTCATTAGAAGGGAATAGTGGCGGATATTAAGGCTCTCACTTAACCCTGCAGCTAATCCTTGTACACGCACAATGAGGCATTATACCCGTCTTGATGCCTATCTGATGCCTTGTGTAAGGACCAACCAAGACACGGCGGTGAGGATGCCTGCTGGCCCGCTGGCTTGGTTACACAGGCCGGCCAGATGATACCGCTCCCAGCCACCTACGCAACTGACTCGTGGGTGTGTGATTACTAGGGTGTGGGTGTTGAGACGAGAGAGTTTTACTCTCGTGTTGCCCCAACTCTTAACCTTAGACGTACACCATGTCTTGAACTTCTTAAGTTTACACATAATAAGCCTGGTATCCATTCATCGACCCGTTCTAAAGAGGACGACGTAGTTCTAAAGAGGACGACGTAGTTCTAAATAGGACGACGTAGTTCTAAAGAGGACGACGTAACAGCTACGTAGGCTGTGAGCCGGCTGGCTGCCCTGTACGGGACTCGAATCCAGGCTTGTAAGATTCGCGGACTGCAAAGCTAACCACTGCACAACGGAGGCGTAAATGTGCTTACAGACATGTTTATGGATCTAAATCGTCCATTATTTAGGAGGAACCTCATTATCGGCCCAGGGTATGCAAACAATCAGCCTTGCATGCCTAAAGTGTCTTGACGAACGCTCATTCTATCAAACGAAGTCCAAAATATAAAAAAAACGTGAAACTAGCACCACTTTCCCAAGCGTATGGCCTGCCTGGTCCGGTAACACTGCAAGAGAAGGCCACTGGAGGCATCAAGTAGGCAAGAGCAACAGTATCTGAGGAGGCATGGCGACACCATCTGTCGGACGAGGGAAGTGGCAGTGGCACAGTGGCCTGAGGAGGGTTGTGTGGCACAGGGGGCGCTCTGTCTGCCTCCCCTGGCCTGGCGGATCACTGCCCAGGCTTGCACCACCACCACCACAGCCCTCACGTATTTTATCACTCACAACCACATCCACCACCAACATCTACACTATACCCTCCCCACAACCAGTGCTCGAACACCAACCTCTGTCAACCGCATGAATCACCATCTCCATACACTACCTTCTTCACTACCATCACGCCACCATACGCCACCACTACACACACACGATACTCCCTCACCATCCCTCTCCATCCCTCACCGCACCATCACTAACGCCAAGAATCCTCAGTCTGGTACTCAAAATACAGTCAGTACCTGTGGGACATACGGCAAAACCCACACAATCAAACTGTGCGTTTTTCCTCCCCCTCCGACATATCCAATACTGCCATATATGAATTAAACATACACTAGGAAGCCTTCTGTTGAATGTATAAGTAATACATTAGTCAAGCTCAGGCCCATTCTCTAATGCATGAGTAATACATAAGTTAAACTCACACACACACACATATCGACTGCAACTTTGAGCAAGCCGCAAATTCACGTCTTGAGAGACGTATTCTGATTAACAATGTATCGTAAACGTAACCCTTGAATAGATCCATCTTAAATGTACACATAGTTAATGAACAAACGGGACTCTCACAAGAGTTATTTGAATACATCGCTCTCTCCGTATGTCACACAGTTGAGGCGGGAGAAGAGAGTAGTCCCTCACCCTATGGTCGAGCCTCCACATTACCCCATCACATGTTAGGTCAAAGGAGCAACATCGGGTGGGATGGCAAGGACTGAGGGGCAAGGTAAGAGCGGCTACACTGGATGCAACACTGTTATTCTAGTATCTTTATCATCAGGTCTCTCTCTCTCTCTCTCTCTCTCTCTCTCTCTCTCTCTCTCTCTCTCTCTAGAACCTGGGAATAAAACGTCTTGAACGCATGTCTGTGTTATACAACCAGGCTGACGAAGGAGTCAGAGGAGGACCGCCGGTGGAAATGTAAACCGTCGGGACACGCGTATAAAATCGGACCGCTTCCTCCACCGGGATGAAAAGAGGGAGGAGGGCGAATAACAAGAACGAGGGCCACCGCCACATCCGGCCCATCTATACTCCATCCTGTTTACCCAACACACACACACACACACACTCGCACTCCCCGCCGTCCCTCTCCACCATCCTGGTCGCTCTAACAGGAAAACGACCTTAGCACCTCACTAGGAGGGATAATAATCTCCCCATTACGACTTCGGCACCCCAGCAGAGGCCAGTAACCTCTCCTGTTACGCCCTGAAGCACGAGGCCAATAACCTCTCCTGTGACGACCTCAGCGCCCAAGCATGAGGCCAATAACCTCTCCTGTGACGACCTCAGCACCCAAACAGAGGCCAGTAACCTCTCCTGTGACGACCTCAGCGCCCAAGCATGAGGCCAATAACCTCTCCTGTGGCGACCTCAGCACCCAAACAGAGGCCAGTAACCTCTCCTGTGGCGACCTCAGCACCCAAACAGAGACCAGTAACCTCTCCTGTGACGACCTCAGCACCCAAACAGAGGCCAGTAACCTCTCCTGTGACGACCTCGGCGCCCAAGCAGAGGCCAGTAACCTCTCCTGTGACGACCTCAGCACCCAAACAGAGGCCAGTAACCTCTCCTGTGACGACCTCGGCACCCCACAGTAAGAGCTCAGTAACCTCCCATAAAACGACCTCGGCACCTACATTAAAAGGTCCTGCAATCTACCATATACGACCACTCACCACCCACTAATCTCCCCATATGAATAAGCACCTCAATAACCTCCCCTACAAGACGACTAACCACCCAGGCAATTCCCCTACATATGACGACTCACCCCCTTAGAACCTCCCCATACGACGACTCACCACCTTAATACTTACCATGACGATACCCCCAGCAGGAGCCAAGCCGACAGCTCGCCACGGCACAACCCACGAGCCCCTGGGAAGGGGCTTGCTGACCCATGACAATAAAACACAGCCCCAACAAACTTCATGCATAAAGTCTCGAGAAATCCGAGTTTATCTTGAGAGTGTTGGGTTAAAACACTGGCACCCAGGACTAGCTGATGAGCCGGGGGGGGGGAGGAGACGGGGAGACGAGAGAGAGAGAGAGAGAGAGAGAGAGAGAGAGAGAGAGAGAGAGAGAGAGAGAGAGAGAGAGAGAGAGAGAGAGAGAGAGAGAGAGAGAGAGAGAGAGAGAGAGAGAGAGAGAGAGAGAGAATTTCTGGCCTGAGGTGATAAGGATGAGACAAGAGAGGGAGGGAGGGAGAGGAACTCAGAGAGTGTATTAAAGAGATTTAGAATGAGAGAGAGAGATGGAGAGAATGATCTTATTTGAAATTTGTTTAGGCAAAGGAAACAAAAGGTGAAACAATATGATAAGACAGAACGAGAAAGAGTTGTCTACATTCTCATAACTCAGTTTATTCCATTCATCCACTAATCCTGAAAGATAAAAATACATTTTCTTTACATCTGTCTAAAAGTATCTTGCTTAATTTCTTGTTATGGCCTTTGGCTGTTCTATTCTTGTATCTATTGAAGAACTGTTCACCGTCTACTAAGTTGGTATACAAATTTATAAGTTTAAGTCACCCCTTACTCTTCTCTCTTCTATGGTGGACAAATCTGTGATCTCTAACCTCTCACTATAACTCAGCTTTTCATTCGAGCGTGTGTTTGTTTCCCCTCTTCTGAGACGTTCACTATCAGTTTTTCATGTTCCTTTAAGTGCGGTGACCCAACACGAGAAACGTAGCCTAGTGCTGGACAAATGTAGGAGGTTAAGAGCTTGCTGAGTCTTTCCTTATCCATGTACCTGACTGGGATTCTGACCTCTGCCACCACACACACACTTTGTCTACTTTACAATTTAACAAAGGGCACACCTAGCAACAGGTCAGGCATCCACAGTTGACTCCCACGTTCATCGAGCAGAGAGATTCCTGCAATTCATTTCCCACAAAATGAAGTCTATATCAAGGTCACTTTCCACTAAGACCCATCCTCATTATCTTTGAATTTCAGTAACCACGTATCAGACCACCGTTGTAACTAATGGGACCCCCTGTCACTCTTTACTCCCCTCTAGACTGGACATTACCCTCAAATATATTCAACCATGAGTCCAGTCCTGGCAAAAGTCACTTCACAGATTTCAAGACAAGCAAAGGTTCCAGGACCGAGCACTGCGGCACGCCACTAGTTACCCCACAAGCAACGTCGAAGAGGTTCCTCTGACATCCGACCTTCGTCTCTCCTCCTAACGTAATATCTTCTCCCTTGAAGAACTCTATCCTTCTTCCTGCCTGAAGATCTAGCCTCCTTACCCACCTTCCAAGAGGTACGTCGTCACACACTTTCGTGCGCTTCAGGAACTCACCTTTAATCCATCCCTCTCTTGTCCGTAAAACGGAGCTCCCTCTCTCACTGAAGTCTAAATATTCCCTCAGCAGGGTTATCTCTCGCTTAGGTAATTCAACCTTTGCAAGAAATCATCCACTTGCTTTCTCATTACCTTTTCCAGCGTTTTACAGACCACTCTCATCAGAGAGACCGTTTGTAGTTCTGTGCAATCTCACACGATCTACATTCCAAAAGACAGGCATGACACTTTCTCTCTTTAACTCCTTGGGCACTATTCCCAACCCGACTGACATAGTGAGCGACTGTACAAGACGTCTTTCATGCATGTGTACACTACTTCAGCATATATGGAGAGACTCTGTCTGGACCAAGAGCCCTAGATGGGTCAAGACCCATGAGAAGGGTACTTATGCCATCTCTAGTAATATCGACAGTGATTTTCAAGACCAACTCATTCCACCCTTCGTGGATATAATTTCGAACTAGTCATTTAACTCCTTGCATACCTTTACATTGTTTTGTGTATGTGTATGTGTGTGTGTGTCTGTGTGTGTGTGTGTGTGTGTGTGTGTGTGTGTACCTAGCAGACCTAATAATCAAAAAGGCCTTACTAATCTCATAACTCTTCTCACCCACCTCCCAGACCTCACACTCAATATCTTACACCGCTTTCGCCACCTCTGTCCGCGGCCAGGGACCATACCATATGTCCGCCACACGCCTCGGGGGCAGCGACGTCAACAAATTGATGGGAATAAAGTTTCTGCTGCCGCAATAAAAATCCCAGGAGCTGAGGAATCCCTCTCGCTAACGAGGCCATTCATCAGCAGTGGCGCAAGGTGAAGCGGTGGATGACGACGAGATGGGCGGCGGGTTCCTGCGCAGGGTCGGGCGGGACGTAGAGGGCAGATTTACCAACCCGACTAACACGGGGTTAGGTTCGGGAGAGAGAGAGAGAGAGAGAGATAGAGAGAGAGAGAGAGAGAGAGAGAGAGAGAGAGAGAGAGAGAGAGAGAGAGAGAGAGAGAGAGAGACCATCCCGACCAACCCAGGTGAGGCAGGTGGGCCAGACCCACCCGACCAACATATGTGAGGCAGGTGGGCCAGACCCACCCGACCAACACATGTGAGGCAGGTGGGCTACACCCACCCGACCAACACAGGTGTGGCAGGTGGGCCAGACCCACCCGACCAACACAGGTGTGGCAGGTGGGCCAGACCCACCCGACCAACAGGGGAAACTCGTTCGTCCACGTATATCACGCGTACAACGCTAAAAAAAAAATAACGTTCACAACACTCCTTCAGAGAGTCAATACTCGAGGACTTACCCTTCACACAGTCAATAACCAAACATGGACTTACTCTTCAGAAAGGCCCTCGGGAAGTCGATCACCAAGCACGGAATTACTCTTCGGGAAAGTCCTTCAGAGTCCATAATCAACCATGGACTGACTGTGCTGAAAGTCCCTTTGAAACGTCCCTTGATTAACTCCCACGACCATGTAGCTGCCATTCTCTAACTTGGGAAATTAAGACAATCAACATAACGCCAGATTCCCCTCACGTTCTTACGTTCTGATAAAGCTTTATTGGAGTCTCGGATACGCGCGACATTCGTCCAAGCATAACACTGACGTATGGTAGAAATTTGCCATAGCCCCCCCCCCGCCTCAAGCACCGACGGTACGACGACGATCCTTGAGCAACGACGTTACGACGACGATCCTTGAGCAACGACGGTACGACGACGATCCTTGAGCAACGACGTTACGACGACGATCCTTGAGCAACGACGTTACGACGACGATCCTTGAGCAACGACGTTACGATGACAATCCTTGAGCAACGACGGTATTATGACGAGCCTTGAGCAACGACGTTTACGACGACGATCCTTGAGCAGCGACTTTACAGCCGACGACTTACGGTACGACGACGATCCTTGAGCAAACGACGTTACGACGACGATCCTTGAGCAACGACGTTACGACGACGATCCTTGAGCAACGACGTTTACGACGACGATCCTTGAGCAACGACGGTACGACGACGATCCTTGAGCAACGACGTTACGATGACGATCCTTGAGCAACGACGGTACGACGACGATTCTTGAGCAACGACGTTACGACGACGATCCTTGAGCAACGACGGTACGACGACGATCCTTGAGCAACGACGTTACGACGACGATCCTTGAGCAACGACGGTACGACGACGAGCCTTGAGCAACGACGTTACGACGACGATCTTGAGCAACGACGTTACGACGACGATCCTTGAGCAACGACGTTACGACGACGATCCTTGAGCAACGACGGTACGACGACGATCCTTGAGCAACGACGTTACGACGACGATCCTTGAGCAACGACGTACGACGACGATCCTTGAGCAACGACGTTACGACGACGATCCTTGAGCAACGACGTTACGACGACGATCCTTGAGCAACGACGTTACGACGACGATCCTTGAGCAACGACGGTACGACGACGAGCCTTGAGCAACGACGGTACGACGACGATCCTTGAGCAACGATGTTACGACGACGATCCTTGAGCAACGACGTTACGACGACGATCCTTCAGCAACGACGGTACGACGACGAGCCTTGAGCAACGACGGTACGACGACCTTTTGAGCAGCGACGGTACGATAATCCCTGAGCGACGACAGTGCGACGAACCTGGAGCACAGAGGTAACGACAATTCTTTATCCTTTCCTACTGACGGTCAACAAACAGCTATGAATCTAATTGAACCCATAAAGGCTGCAGTAAACACACGACTCACGAAGCTGGACTTCAGTAATAAGCTACAGTTTCCATCTGCTCAAGTGATGTAGCTATTGTGAGAGAGGAACACTTGTATATGGGTTGTGGAGGGTGGGAGAGCAGTCGGCAGCGAGTGAGAGGAGAGGCAGCAGTGAGAGTGATGCCTGTGATCCACACTACCCCTTTACCTCTCACCACCTGCGCCTCCGTCAGCTACATACACACACCAAACATTCTCTCTCTCTCTCTCTCTCTCTCTCTCTCTCTCTCTCTCTCTCTCTCTCTCTCTCTCTCTCTCTCTACCCTCCTCTGCTTATCCTACACACCCTCTACTTCATGTGCTCATTAATCTTTTTCTAGAGTCCTTTAATTCTAAGGTAATTTACAAACACGCTGTATTTCATTCCCCTCGTATTATCTATAACCTTCATTTATTCCCCTCTTTCACACATTAACCTCATTTTTTCCCCTACTTACCGTATATTATGTCTTTATGCCTAAACATACTGTATCTGATTCCCTCCCCACACTCGTTCCATAGCTTAAGGGTCAGGTCAAAGGCCGGGCTATCATGATCATATCCAAGGGTCATACCGTCGTGCTCAATGATCTCGCATCGCACAGCTCAATGGTCGTCGTACCGATGAGCTCAAGAGACGTACGAGAGAACTCAATGACTGTCGTCCCGTCGTGCACAAATGGGTCGTATCGTCGTGATTATGGGGCTACAGTATGAGTTACCGGTAACATTATCTCCCAGGATTGTCATCCTCTATCATCATTTCTTTCAGTTTCATGATTAATGCATTTACTCTTATATTTCCCCCGGTCAATATTCTTATACTATCGTTGCATCTTCCCACCTGGTGGGAATACTGCGTCTTTCAGTCGGTCCAGAGTCCATCTGCCTTTCGCGTTCCCTGAGCATTTTTCTTGCGACAAGGAACACTGGCATGAGTTACGACGGCTTGTAAAACCCTCGTAGTGACGGTGGTGACAGTGACGGTGGTGACGCTGGCATGGTCATAGCGATGTTGACGGTGTGACGGTGACGACACACTGGGGCGATGGTGAGTGGCAAGGCGATTATTCATAAAGACGACAATGGTGTATGGTGACGGCCGTGGATCGGTGAAGACAGCTGGTGATCACAGACCCAGGCGGTGCTAAGAACCACAGGTGACGACCAGGGGAGAGGCTGGCGTTCGCCAGGACCGACGTTGTGACGGCAATCACAATAATCACCAAAAGAAAGACATGGCTCGCCGCAAGACCGTCCAAGCGATGGCCAAGACTGAGACGATGGTCAAACTGAGGACTGGACTCTACATAAACAACGATACACATAGTTACACACGGCAAGATCATGACTGATGAGAGAGCTGAACCAAAATTGATAAAATGGGGTTGGCGATCAGGGTGGTAATAGAGTGACGAAGGGAAGACGACTGAGGAACAGGGATGTTGAAGACGACACTCAAGACTGATGATAATGTATTCAAACGCGCTGCTGGGAGATAAAGAAGTTCACACAGGCTCGTCTTCTAGCTCCCCCACCTACCTGCTATACGCCTAATGACGCATCCCTTTAAACGCATTCCTTCCCAGGTTCCTCTTCACCCCATTATTCAACGTGACATCCCTCTCTCCCTTCCTCAACACCGTCGCCACCCATCACACTTTGAAATACCTCCCTCCTCTCCACTCCTCTAATCCAAGGGTGGTGCTCCACCCGTCTATCCACTCCCCTCTACTAAGGGATCAACCTTTTCCTCCTCAATTCCTCAACAACCACGTCACGTCAACAACAAACTTCCATTATACAGCAATAGGTCGTCACTGGTCTACCCTTGGCCTCCGTCTTAGCCACACCAAACTTCCTGATAATGTATGCAAATTGCAATTTTAGACAGTGCTTGGCGAGGAGGGGGGGTGGTGAGGAAGTGCCGGAACGGACGCCCTCACAAGGATCCAACAATTTTCTGAAAGCCCTTCAACAATTTCCTCAAAAGGCCTTGAAGAACTGCTGCCGAGACACGGGCTCCCGCGAGCTATCAATCGCTGGCAAGCGGGAGGGGAGGGAAGTTCCTGAATTTAGAAGAGACATGGAAATGATCAATTTATTGACCAATAACTCCTATCGGTCTTCATTGAGACACGAGTGGCACTTGAGTTTGTGTGTGTGTGTGGCCAGCACTTGTAGCTAGATTTGGATCACAGTGAAACCAGTCTCGGCTGACTGGTTCTGAACGCGCCCACCGGAAGAGTTAGTCAAATTTCTTGTTTACTGTACATTTCTTTTATGGTATCTGAGATGGCAAGGGCAAATGAATCCCATAATCAAGGCCACATTATATATATATATATATATATATATATATATATGTTTGAAGGAATAGTGGTTCCAACAATGTTGTATGGTTGCGAGGCGTGGGCTATGGATAGAGTTGTGCGCAGGAGGATGGATGTGCTGGAAATGAGATGTTTGAGGACAATGTGTGGTGTGAGGTGGTTTGATCGAGTAAGTAACGTAAGGGTAAGAGAGATGTGTGGAAATAAAAAGAGCGTGGTTGAGAGAGCAGAAGAGGGTGTTTTGAAATGGTTTGGGCGCATGGAGAGAATGAGTGAGGAAAGATTGACCAAGAGGATATATGTGTCGGAGGTGGAGGGAACGAGGAGAAGAGGGAGACCAAATTGGAGGTGGAAAGATGGAGTGAAAAGGATTTTGTGTGATCGGGGCCTGAACATGCAGGAGGGTGAAAGGAGGGCAAGGAATAGAGTGAATTGGAGCGATGTGGTATACAGGGGTTGACGTGCTGTCAGTGGATTGAATCAAGGCATGTGAAGCGTCTGGGGTAAACCATGGAAGGCTGTGTAGGTATGTATATTTGCGTGTGTGGACGTGTGTATGTACATGTGTATGGGGGGGGTTGGGCCATTTCTTTCGTCTGTTTCCTTGCGCTACCTCGCAAACGCGGGAGACAGCGACAAAGTATAAAAAAAAAAAAAAAAAAAAAAAAATCTCACACGATCTACATTCCAAAAGACAGGCATGACACTTTCTCTCTTTAACTCCTTTGGCACTATTCCCAACCCGACTGGCATAGTGAGCGACTGTACAAGACGTCTTTCATGCATGTGTACACTACTTCAGCACATATGGAGAGACTCTGTCTGGACCAAGAGCCCTAGATGGGTCATAACCCATTAGAAGGGTACTTATGCCATCTCTAGTAATATCGACAGTGATTTTCAAGACCAACTCATTCCACCCTTCGTGGATATAATTTCGAACTAGTCATTTAACTCCTTGCATACCTTTACATTGTTTTGTGTATGTGTGTGTGTGTGTGTGTGTGTGTGTGTGTGTGTGTGTGTGTGTGTGTGTGTGTACCTAGCAGACCTAATAATCAACAAGGCCTCACTAATCTCATAACTCTTCTCACCCACCTCCCAGACCTCACACTCAATATCTTACACCGCTTTCGCCACCTCTGTCCGCGGCCAGGGACCATACCATATGTCCGCCACACGCCTCGGGGGCAGCGACGTCAACAAATTGATGGGAATAAAGTTTCTGCTGCCGCAATAAAAATCCCAGGAACTGAGGCATCCCTCTCGCTAACGAGGCCATTCATCAGCAGTGGCGCAAGGTGAAGCGGTGGATGACGACGAGATGGGCGGCGGGTTCCTCCGCAGGGTCGGGCGGGACGTAGAGGGCAGATTTACCAACCCGACTAACACGGGGTTAGGTTCGGGAGGGAGAGAGAGAGAGAGAGAGAGAGAGAGAGAGAGAGAGAGAGAGAGAGAGAGAGAGAGAGAGAGAGAGAGAGAGAGAGAGACACCATCCCGACCAACCCGGGTGTGGCAGGTGAGCCAGACTCACCCGACCAACATAGGTGTGGCAGGTGGGCCAGACCCACCCGACCAACACATGTGAGGCAGGTGGGCTACACCCACCCGACCAACACAGGTGTGGCAGGTGGGCCAGACCCACCCGACCAACACAGGTGTGGCAGGTGGGCCAGACCCACCCGACCAACAGGGGAAACTCGTTCGTCCACGTATATCACGCGTACAACGCTTAAAAAAAAAAATAACGTTCACAACACTCCTTCAGAGAGTCAATACTCGAGGACTTACCCTTCACATAGTCAATAACCAAACATGGACTTACTCTTCAGAAAGTCCCTCGGGAAGTCGATCACCAAGCACGGAATTACTCTTCAGGAAGTCCTTCAGAGTCCATAATCAACCATGGACTGACTGTGCTGAAAGTCCCTTTGAAACGTCCCTTGATTAACTCCCACGACCATGTAGCTGCCATTCTCTAACTTGGGAAATTAAGACAATCAACATAACGCCAGATTCCCCTCACGTTCTTACGTCCTGCTGCGATTATACAGCTTTATTGGAGTCTCGGATACGCGCGACATTCGTCCAAGCATAACACTGACGTATGGTAGAAATTTGCCATAGCCCCCCCCCCCCCCCCTCAAGCACCGACGGTACGACGACGATCCTTGAGCAACGACGTTACGACGACGATCCTTGAGCAGCGACTTTACGACGACGATCCTTGAGCAACGACGTTACGACGACGATCCTTGAGTAACGACGTTACGACGACGATCCTTGAGCAACGACGTTACGATGACAATCCTTGAGCAACGACGGTATTATGACGAGCCTTGAGCAACGACGGTACGATGACGATCCTTGAGCAACGACGGTACGACGACGATCCTTGAGCAACGACGTTACGACGACGATCCTTGAGCAACGACGTTACGACGACGATCCTTGAGCAACGACGTTACGACGACGATCCTTGAGCAACGACGGTACGACGAGCCTTGAGCAACGACGTTACGACGACGATCCTTGAGCAACGACGGTACGATGACGATCCTTGAGCAACGACGGTACTGTGACGATCCTTGAGCAACGACGTTACGACGACGATCCTTGAGCAACGACGGTACGACGACGATCCTTGAGCAACGACTGTACGACGACGATCCTTGAGCAACGACGGTACGACGACGATCCTTGAGCAACGACGTTACGACGACGATCCTTGAGCAACGACGTTACGACGACGATCCTTGAGCAACGACGTTACGACGACGATCCTTGAGCAACGACGGTACGACGACGATCCTTGAGCAACGACGTTACGATGACGATCCTTGAGCAACGACGGTACGACGACGATTCTTGAGCAACGACGGTACGACGACGATCCTTGAGCAACGACGGTACGACGACGATCCTTGAGCAACGACGGTACGACGACGATCCTTGAGCAACGACGGTACGACGACGAGCCTTGAGCAACGACGTTACGACGACGATTCTTGAGCAACGACGTTACGACGACGATCCTTTAGCAACGACGGTTCGATGACGATCCTTGAGCAACGACGGTACGACGTCGATCCTTGAGCAACGACGTTACGATGATCCTTGAGCAACGACGGTACGACGACGATCCTTGAGCAACGACGGTACGACGACGATCCTTGAGCTACGACGTTACGACGACGATCCTTGAGCAACGACGTTACGACGACGATCCTTGAGCAACGACGTTACGATGACGATCCTTGAGCAACGACGTTACGACGACGATCCTTCAGCAACGACGTTACGACGACGAGCCTTGAGCAACGACGGTACGACGATTCTTAAGTAACGACGGTACGACTACTCTTGTGCAACGACGGTACGACGACCTCTTGAGCAGCGACGGTACGATAATCCCTGAGCGACGACAGTGCGACGAACCTGGAGCACAGAGGTAACGACAATTCTTTATCCTTTCCTACTGACGGTCAACAAACAGCTATGAATCTAATTGAACCCATAAAGGCTGCAGTAAACACACGACTCACGAAGCTGGACTTCAGTGATAAGCTGCAGTTTCCATCTGCTCAAGTGATGTAGCTATTGTGAGAGAGGAACCCTTGTATATGGGTTGTGGAGGGTGGGAGAGCAGTCGGCAGCGAGTGAGAGGAGAGGCAGCAGTGAGAGTGATGCCTGTGATCCACACTACCCCTTTACCTCTCACCACCTGCGCCTCCGTCAGCTACATACACACACCAAACATTCTCTCTCTCTCTCTCTCTCTCTCTCTCTACCCTCCTCTGCTTATCCTACACACCCTCTACTTCATGTGCTCATTAATCTTTTTCTAGAGTCCTTTAATTCTAAGGTAATTTACAAACACGCTGTATTTCATTCCCCTCGTATATCCATAACCTTCATTTATTCCCATCTTTCACACATTAACCTCATTTTTTCCCCTACTTACCGTATATTATGTCTTTATGCCTAAACATACTGTATCTGATTCCCTCCCCACACTCGTTCCATAGCTTAAGGGTCAGGTCAAAGGCCAGGCCATCATGATCATATCCAAGGGTCATACCGTCGTGCTCAATGATCTCGCATCGCACAGCTCAATGGTTGTCGTACTGTTGAGCTCAAGAGACGTACGAGAGAGCTCAATGACTGTCGTCCCGTCGTGCACAAAGGGGTCGTATCGTCGTGATTATGGGGCTACAGTATGAGTTACCGGTAACATTATCTCCCAGGATTGTCATCTATCATCATTTCTTTCAGTTTCATGATTAATGCATTTACTCTCATATTTCCCCTGGTCAATATTCTTATACTATCGTTGCATCTTCCCACCTGGTGGGAATACTGCGTCTTTCAGTCGGTCCAGAGTCCATCTGCCTTTCGCGTTCCCTGAGCATTTTTCTTGCGACAAGGAACACTGGCATGAGTTACGACGGCTTGTAAAACCCTCGTGGTGACGGTGGTGACAGTGACGGTGGTGACGCTGGCATGGTCATAGCGATGTTGACGGTGTGACGGTGACGACACACTGGGGCGATGGTGAGTGATAAGGCGACTATTCATAAAGACGACAATGGTGTATGGTGACGGCCGTGGATCGGTGAAGACAGCTGGTGATCACAGACCCAGGCGGTGCTAATAACCACAGGTGACGACCAGGGGAGAGGCTGGCGTTCGCCAGGACAGACGTTGTGACGGCAATCACAATAATCACCAAAAGAAAGACATGGCTCGCCGCAAGACCGTCCAAGCGATGGCCAAGACTGAGACGATGGTCAAACTGAGGACTGGACTCTACATAAACAACGATACACATAGTTACACACGGTAAGATCATGACTGATGAGAGAGCTGAACCAAAATTGATAAAATGGGGTTGGCGATCAGGGTGGTAATAGAGTGACGAAGGGAAGACGACTGAGGAACAGGGATGTTGAAGACGACACTCAAGACTGATGATAATGTATTCAAACGCGCTGCTGGGAGATAAAGAAGTTCACACAGGCTCGTCTTCTAGCTCCCCCACCTACCTGCTATACGCCTAATGACGCATCCCTTTAAACGCATTCCTTCCCAGGTTCCTCTTCACCCCATTATTCAACGTGACATCCCTCTCTCCCTTCCTCAACACCGTCGCCACCCATCACACTTTGAAATACCTCCCTCCTCTCCACTCCTCTAATCCAAGGGTGGTGCTCCACCCGTCTATCCACTCCCCTCTACTAAGGGATCAACCTTTTCCTCCTCAATTCCTCAACAACCACGTCACGTCAACAACAAACTTCCATTATACAGCAATAGGTCGTCACTGGTCTACCCTTGGCCTCCGTCTTAGCCACACCAAACTTCCTGATAATGTATGCAAATTGCAATTTTAGACAGTGCTTGGCGAGGAGGGGGGGGTGGTGAGGAAGTGCCGGAACGGACGCCCTCACAAGGATCCAACAATTTTCTGAAAGCCCTTCAACAATTTCCTCAAAAGGCCTTGAAGAACTGCTGCCGAGACACGGGCTCCCGCGAGCTATCAATCGCTGGCAAGCGGGAGGGGAGGGAAGTTCCTGAATTTAGAAGAGACATGGAAATGATCAATTTATTGACCAATAACTCCTATCGGTCTTCATTGAGACACGAGTGGCACTTGAGTTTGTGTGTGTGTGTGGCCAGCACTTGTAGCTAGATTTGGATCACAGTGAAACCAGTCTCGGCTGACTGGTTCTGAACGCGCCCACCGGAAGAGTTAGTCAAATTTCTTGTTTACTGTACATTTCTTTTATGGTATCTGAGATGGCAAGGGCAAATGAATCCCATAATCAAGGCCACATTATATATATATATATATATATATATATATATATATATATATATATATATATATATATATATATATACATATATATCCCTGGGGATAGGGGAGAAAGAATACTTCCCACGTATTCCCTGCGTGTCGTAGAAGGCGACTAAAAGGGTAGGGAGCGGGGGGCTGGAAATCCTCCCCTCTCATTATTTTTTAATTTTCCAAAAGAAGGAACAGAGAAGGGGGCCAGGTGAGGATATTCCCTCAAAGGCCCAGTCCTCTGTTCTTAACGCTACCTCGCTAAAGCGGCAAATGGCGAATGGTATGAAAGAAAGAATATATATATGCATGTTGTCAATATGCTTGCGGCATCTATTCTTCAGGCTCTAAATTTTACATACGGCAGGAATGCAATATTCAAGTGGCAATCCACAGTATCTTAATTATAAGATTCATGTTTTCACCAGTTTATATCAATCATGAGTCTGCACGTCTTTCGGCGCTTTAGGTTTATTTTTCGCTTGAGAGTAAAATGCATTTCCATCGTTAGACATAATGGTTACGATTAACTACAAGGTCATTAACGCCGAGTCTATAAAACACATCAAAATACAGAAAGTATAAAAAAAATATGAGACGTATTTGTGAGGAGTGGGGGGGGGATTAATAATAATAATAATAATAATGATAATAATTATAATAAATAAATAAGGCAGCGTTGTATGCATACAGGGTAAAGAACACGTCATCCCATGAGCAGCCATGCTTATGAGTGACTTTTATACATTATTCAACGGTTATGAGGATCATAGAACGCACCCACCGTTGCTTACACATTCACATCTACCAGTACGATGATATCAAATGTCCCAGGCAACGGCACCCACTTTCTGTTCAATGGTTACGGTTAGAGAATATCACTGAAACTACCACTGTGTTCCTTTATCACATATCAACTCATCCCTGAGGAAACATCCACATCTATTTCTTTAACGATATTGAAGACGCGGGCGAGAGTGGCAGCTCTGGCTTCACAAGTCCCGACTTCCTGATTCGGCGAAGGGGACGAGGGGTAGGTGGGTGATGGCGGTGGTGGGTGTTGGAATGGTGCTGGGGGGTGGTGGATGTCTGGGTTAGGGGTGGTTTATGGGGAATGGGGGAGAAATGGGTGGCGATGGGATGGCCAGGATGGGGGGCCGGTGCCAGTAGGAGAGTCTCCCCTTCCCCTTCCACCATCGCGTAGTAAGGCGCCACACTATTGTTCATGTGTCCGGTCGACATCAACCCACAATGTTTCGGAGACGACAGGGCCTCAGGGATGGATGGAGGCTTTGAGAATTCTTAGGCGAAACTTTCCAGGGAATTAATAATCCATTCGGGATCTCGCGAAGCGAGACTATTCTAACATGAGACATTCGTGTCTCTCTTAATATCAATGGTTGTGAAGACGTTAATAATCCACTTTCCCCCCAAAATGAAGGAGAGTCGTATACATTTTACATCGGAGAATTCGTGCATTTCAAAAGAATTTTATGACACAGAGGAACTGAGGGAATATTACCTGGGCTTATTCACATTATATCCAACCTTTTACATCCCACAATTCCGAAAATATTAATCACCTCCGCCACAGAGTATAAATGGCCCAGGTCTCGTAAAAAAAAAAATACTTTAGATATCGTTAATTCAGCACATTTTTAAACTTCAGAATGAGAAGATGGTTTCTTTTCTTATTTAATTCCTAGCCCTTGGAGACGAGAGGCAAGAGTTGCTGAAGCGACTTAGTTAATGAGGACTGTGCTTGACACTGCACGGGAGATGGCCAGCAGACGCACAAGAGAACAATTTGGTAACGCCAAGCCTCTCGTGTTGGTCGTTCCGGAGGAAGCTTTAGCCGTAATGAGGCCCTTGCTGGAAGCCTAGAGGATCTGCCAGTTCTGGAATACACCTCTACCAGCTCCTGTGAGAGGCGGGACTGCTAGTGGTGGCGCGACGAGAGCACTCACCTCGACATTCCTGGGGTAAGTGCGGGATGGAGTGGCCTCAACACTGTGCTGGGGTAACTCTAACGAGCGAATTAACAATTTCAGTGGAAACTTCCTTAAAGAGTGTGGTGTGGTGTGGTGTGGTGTGGTGTGGTGTGGTGTGGTGTGGTGTGTGTGTGTGTGTGTGTGTAGAAAACGCTAAAAAGGACTGCGTGACTGCAGCACATGGTGATACAATCAAGCGTACACATTATGCGAGTCATACACATTGTGATCCTATCAAACGGACGTATATATCACTAAAGTAAGTGTCCAGCAGACGAAGCCACTACCCGTGAGACCATCCTGGAGCTCTGAGAACCCTCCCGCCCTTGTCTGAGGTCGGCGGGTGCCGGGGGCGGCTGGCGTCATAGGAGATCCCTGGCCATTCTTCTCTCTTTGGCGGGCTTACGATGACACACCGTTGGTGATGCGCGGTAAATGTTGATCCATGACGGGTGCCGTGCCACCTCCACAGCTGGCAGTCAAGGGGTAAAGGGTGGGAAGGGACGTGACCCGTCTGAAGACAAGAGCCCGGGCCAGGTTAAGGATCTGGCGAATCCTCACCAGATTCCTCGTCCAGTGCCTGAGACTAGAGACGACGCTACTGAAGGTGGCGCTGGTTGCAGCCACCAAGGGAATGCGCCTCTCTCCTGACAGTTTCAGGATGACAGCTGGGGCGCTACTAAGTGATGATGGCACCAGGAGTCTCCCGCACTGTGTGGCACTGGAAGTTTTAGGCGTGAAGATACTGAACCCTCGAGTGAGTATAGTAGGGATTTCCTCACAAAGTGATGGAACCAGGATTTCCACAGTATGATCGCACCCAGTGTGTCCCCTCACTGTGTGATGGCACCAAAGGAATTGTATAACAACACCTTTAGCTTCTACATGATCAGTCACTTGGTGTAGCATACTCCAGGTACGACCCATGTCCCACACTCCCGAGCTTCCAGCCGGCCTACCACAGGACGTGTCCGCCGCGGGGAATGGAAACAGATGGGGACAGCGTTTACTCGTGCAGATCTGACAAGACAAGACCATCCCTCCTGGAACCTGGTCTCCAGCCTTAGCTGTCCTACCTTTCCCCCCAGGTCATGAATTCCCAGTCCATCTGGAACCATCTCCTGCTCCCTAACTCAGCTATAACTACCATGCCTCTTTCCCCAAGGATATTCCACTCATCCAGCAGCCTTGATCCCAAACTCACAACTTCTGCACCATAGAGGCGCCACTACACTCAACGGGTGCCTCACAACACGTCCCCAGAAGGTGTCCAAATGAGCGAGGAGATTACCACAGGAGAGACTACCATTACTGCAGAGACAGAAGATGCATGGCTTGGGTACGGGTGGGTTGGAGACGCCCCCAGATGGAGTGTATGTGGACGTGGGAAGTTGGGACGCAAGAGGAACTTTAAAATGAAAGATGGGGACATAAGACGGTGTAAGGTATTACTAATGTGGGAGAGGAAGAACAAAGAGTGGGGGGAGAAAGAGGAAGATTAAGAGTGAAAATGGATATCATACAGAGCTCTAACATGCCAAGGAACGGTGAGGATTTCGGGAGAGTAATGGCGACAGGAGGGAGTTACAGGCGAAGAAGTGGAAACGTGGAGGTGATTGGGGGGGGGGGGGGGGGGGGGCGGCTAAGACAGGGAATGAAGTGGCAAAGAGGGAGAGATGTGGAGGATTACAGGTCAAAGGTAGACGAAGAAACGATTGGGTATGGATGGCGATAGAGAAGGGGTAGACGACGATGTAGGGTACCTTTTGAGAACAGTTGCGATGGGGGAGCACTGGCTGAGGCGCACAGGTGGCGATGGGGCCGGGCAGGTTATGGAACATGGGAGGGAAGGAGGCTAAAGTGGCGACAGGCCATGGAAGAGGAAAACGACGGAAAAGAGGAAGGTTTTGGCAAGGCAGGGATGGCCAAGGAGAGGCGCTCGGGTCCTCTAGATCGGGAATGGACGGGGATCACCAAGAGCATCAAGTGGAAGTGAAAACCTGCTCCGTAAAACTAGAGATTGACGAAGGTTCTAACCAGCAAGCAAGCTGGAAAAAATCAACGTGAGCACTGGAGTAAGAGGAAAGTAAATGGTGGAGGATGGAGGAATGTTGAAGCAAGGGGTACGGAAGTAGTAGAGGACAATGAAGTGCTGGAGCAAGAGAAATGTCACTGGGGCAGGATGGTGGTGTGTTGGAGCAAGAGGGTTCTTAAATGGTGGAGGAGATAAGAGTGTTGGGGGAAAGAGAGGGACATGCATGCGGATCAATACACCAAGCAAGCCGTAAGTGGACACCATCATCAGTACCTGGGATGGAACGCGAAGACAATCAGTGAAGGAGGATGAGGAAGAGGAGCGACACATCACACTCGACCGCAGTGCCCCGTCAGATCTTCGTATCAGAACATACCCAAGTCTGATGGCTATGGAGGAAGAGAAGAGAAGAGAGAGAGAGAAGAGAAGAGAAGAGAGAGAGAGAGAGAGAGAGAGAGAGAGAGAGAGAGAGAGAGAGAGAGAGAGAGAGAGAGAGAGAGAGAGAGAACGCCTGCCTGCTCCTGTCAGGGCAAAAATACATATGATGAATGAGGAGGGGAAAAAAAAAGAGGCGATACGTGCAGGAATACGCGTCGACAAGCACGGCTCGCCTGCATGGAGACGGAAGGTAAAAGACATACATCATTCTGAGAATACCGCGTCTCGGAGGAGGTCCTGTACACTCACAACGCCGTCAGCGCACCGACGGCTTGAACGTTCCTTCCGACGCGCATACGATCATAACGAATGAAGGTACGTAGTTGTGCCCAAGGAGAGAAAGGTGGTTACACTTTTTTCTTTTTTCATCCCGACACGGCACACAATTGTCTTTTACTGCCTCTTTCTGTGGTGTGTGTGTGAAATTCAACAAATCTAATGAAGTCAACATCAGCTTCGTTGGCTCATCTCATTAACTCACTTGAAATCCACAACAAAACACACGCATTCTGAGTTCGCGGCTCTTCCGGGACAGACCTTCCATTCATTCACTTCACAGCTGTTCCCCCCACTCCTTGCTCTCTCTCTCTCTCTCTCTCTCTCTCTCTCTCTCTCTCTCTCTCTCTCTCTCTCTCTCTCTCTCTCTCTCTCTCAGCCTCACGCACATCTTCTTCCTTCACGGACAAAATCTAGAAATATATTCCCTCCATTCTCCTCTGCTGGTGCTCATCTTTTACCTCCCCTCGTGAGTTCCCTGGCCGCAAACCAAGAGGAGGAGGCAATACGCCATCATACCCCCCACTTCCATCATCCCTCAAGTGCCCAGTCCTGTCATACCACTCATCAAAATTTTCCCCGACTCCACAAACAGGCATTAATCTTCTTATCCCCTTCTCCATACTTCTCAAGGAGCAGTGGCTGGGAAAATCTGATCCTCAGGCCAGACCGCCGAGTTCGCCGACTCCTTTATCTTGCTCTGAATGCCATTTCTCTCGCTCTGTTTTCCATATTCAAATATACTGCTTCCCGAGGTTAGTCTGGCTCGGGCAAGTCAACTCCCCGGAGGTTCTGGTTGAAAGGCACCATCATCAGTGCTGAGGGGGGAGGAGACTGGAATTATTTCTTATCCCAAATGACAACGGGAATGCCAAACTTTCCCACCATCCCCAACACCCAGCGCTGCTAATAACACCATTCCCAGCGTCAACACCGGCGAAACTCCCAACATGGGACATCTACACCCTCGCCAACACTTCGGACATCATCACCATCACTTTCACCTACAAATCCTACCCCTCACCAACCCCCGTCAGCTCATATAGCACTTACACTTCTAAATCTACCGAAACTACCACTTAAACCACCACAACCACCACCACTACCACCACCTAAACCATGTCCATAATCACCATTGCCATTTCCACAGGCACCACAATCTACCATTTCCAGGACCACTTAGCACTTCCAGCAACTTCTGCCACATCCACCAGCACCCCTACCACCACCAGCACTTCCAGACCTACCACCATCACCACCACTACTGCCACTTCCACCACCCGGCACTACCATTTCCAGCACCACCCCGTCTCCCGTCTCCCTGGAATCTTGGCGTGGAGCCATCCTCCATAACTTGATCACCGTTTCGCTTCATTCAGACATAATCAAGATATCCGCGGGAGCATCCTTTACCCACAAACAGTTCCTTCTCGATCCCGGGAAGGCATCCTCAGCCAGAGGGATGAGGGCCTTCCGAAGCCCCGGAGTGCGTACAGACCAACGTCCTTTCAAGGATGTTCGTTCCTCCTCTCACAACCTCTTCTGTTACTCTCACGGCCTCTCCTGTTCCTCCTCTCACAGCCTATGATGTTACTCTCACAGCCTCTGCTGTTACCCCAACAGCCTCTGCTGCTCCCCACCGTCTCACGGCTTCTTCTGTTTCCCCCTCTCACGGCCTCCGCTGATCGAATCCCCCAGTGTTTACGACGGGCGCCTTCTAGGAATCTTTCCCACTTGTTTCCAATATAACTTATTTCCTCTGGAGTCTCGTCTAGAACCCGCGTCTATGGTGTTCTTTATATCATATTGTGGTGTGTGTGTGTGTGTGTGTGTGTGTGTGTGTGTGTGTGTGTGTGTGTGTGTGTGTGTGAATATTATCTTATTCTTTCACGGGTCGTAATAATTCCCAGACCTCTCATCTCCTCCCACAAAGCGACAGAACCTCCACGCCCGACCCCTCCCGGAACAGACGGGTCTCTTGCCTCCCCCATACCTCCCAAAATCGACACCCCCTTCCCCTCTATCCCCCAAGTCAGCACAACGGGCGGGCCAGACTACCAACCATACTCGAGCCACATTAATTTCCCTGATCATTAAGGCTCGCCACATTCCCTAGGCCCTCCTCGCCGGGGTGTGTGTGTGTGTGTGTGTGTGTGTGTGTGTGTGTGTGTGTGTGTGTGTGTGTGTGTGTGTGCTCTCTCTCCGGGTCACCCCGAACACAATTTCCTTATGTATCTCAGCGTTCACGTTTTCCATTAATGTTTCGGCTAAGTTTTCCCTCGTGTCTGTTCTCTCTCTCTCTCTCTCTCTCTCTCTGGGTAGCCCCATGAAGACTCCCAAGAACACTAATGCTTTAAGACACAAAAAACTAAATCCATTTCCAACTGCATATCCCCCGAACTTGACCTCCTGCGCAGGCAGGTGCAGAGGAGGGCCTGCTAACCCTCGTCCATACGCCTGCCAGTGCACCTGGAGGAGGCCCAAGGGCCGACGAACAATCCTCTCCACCACACCACCACCTCAGACCTGCACATCCCCTCTATGGGTTCTAAGGGTCGCCTGCCCCAGGTACCACACACACACACACACACACACACACACACACACACACATAAATCTCCTCCTGGCTATATACATATGAGTCTCTGAGGCTCGAAGTCCATAGATCGAGCCAGGTGATCTAGCTGAACGTCAACTAAAGACAAAGAAAACATACGTAAAAAATGATTTCCTTCATCCATACGTTCTAGCCACCTGAAGTTCCGAAATCGGGCAGTCTGTAGCGACAGGGGCCTGCCTGTTACCATCAGGATTAAAAGAGAGTTACATTGTATACGGTCGTCAATGCCTGTAGCGCCCTAGCACAGGACGTCTGGTCTCAACCCCGAGCTAATTTCCGATGGCAGTCGGGGGCGGGGAATACTGGCACGCAAATGAACCTATAGAAGTCCGATCCAGTCAGAGATTTGCACACACAAACACATACTCACGAATTCGACTCACAGAGCAGATTTCCAACCGGTAACAATATATGTATATATATACACACATATAATTTCATACTATTCGTCATCTACCGCGTTAGCAAGGTAGCACTAAGAACAAAGGACTGAGCCTTTGAAGGAATATCCTCACTCGGCCCCTTTCTCTATTCCTTGTTTTAGAAAATTAAAAACGAGAGGGGAGGATTTCCAACCCCCCCGTTCACTCCCCTTTTGGTCACCTTCTCCGACACGCAGGGAATGAATATATATATATATATATATACATATATATATATATATATATATATATATATATATATATATATATATATATATATATATATCTTTACCTTGTAAATGGGCAATTTCGTTTGCGTTTAAAATGTGGCGTCAGCACATAGGATCGATCTCGGCGCTGCTGTATGGTTTACGAGTGAGGCCAGGCAACCCTCGCCATATTGGTGTTGCCCTTCACACAGCCCCACCACCACACCATCGCCTTCCTCCCATCACAAGCGCCGTAGATCATACAAATGTCTTTCTGTTTCCACTGCCTCTTAACGGCACAGTCTTACCCTAGGAGGTAGAAGCACAAGCTCTATACAATGTGTACAACGCTAACCGCTCCAGGTGGGCTGTTAAACCCTACTACTAAACCACTTCCCCCCAATCCAGCAGCGAGGGATAGTCATAATGTGCAAAGACGAATTCCGTTTTGGAGTCAAGGTTTTCTTGGGGAAATTCCAAAGGCTAAGAATATCAGCAAATCACTTAACATCATGAGGCAACCTGAGTGAAACATTTACATGCAAAGCGACCAAAGGTAGAGCGAAGCTATGCAATTTCGGCCCGCACAATATATACCTTGATAAAAAAAAAAAACCAGGGGGCAGTCGCTGTCAATTTCTGTACGCAGCAGCCAGGCTTAGCGCAGCAGAGGAGCTGGGGCGGAGGAGGAGGAGGAGGGCGCTGTGTTGAACCTACCAGAGAACAGGATCGCCATTATCAAGACGAGTCCACGGAACAAAAACTACGAAGGGGAGACGAGGGCGGGGGTATGGGAGGCGAAGCGGAGAGATGCACAGGGCAAAGAAGAGAAGATAACACGAAGAAAGATAGGGACAGGGATTAAATCTAAGGGCAGGAAAGATGGGCTAGTCAGGGAAAGATGGGATGCAAAAAGATAAAGAGGCTGGGAAGTGGACAGACACCCGAACCGAGGGAAGTGCCTCCTGCACGGGGTAGGTAGCATCAGTGAGAGGGACCTAAGTAGGAAATGTGCCTAATGGAGTGCATGTCAGGCTTACCACTGGGATAACTGCGTGTGGGGGAAAAATCGAGATGGAGCCTGGAGTGAGTGGGAATAAGAGCAGGAGGAAAGGGAGAGGAAGAGGAGAACTAGATAAAAGGATGACTAAATGGGAGATATATGTTAAGGAGAACCAACTTAAATCTCCCAATGATCAAACATTACTGGAGAAACATGGAACCTGCGGCAGGATATACCCACACTTTAGTACCCCGTCTCCTTCTACACGCATTAGGAACGTCTGACCACTGTTACTGTCCTCCGGCAGATAACTTCTACACAGTCCATCAGGTCTTTTGTTCTCTTGCCTTCCCATCTACTCCCGCCCCACATACCTCCTCTCTCGCTTCCTGTCTCCATCTACAGAGATCATGGATGCCAGATACCATTACCGTCCAGCAGCAGATAACCTCGCCACAGACCATCAGGTCTTCAGTTACCTGGCTTTTCCATGTACATCCACATGTACGAACTGTGTGTTGAAGGTTTTCATATCTGATGAAGTATGCAAGGCAAGAGGCGGGAGGATAGACGGACACCTGTTGCAGTGTTGTGGACGGCTGGTTTTGAGCAGGTGTAGGTCTGGTGAAGGAGAGACCAGACTGTGGCTGGCTCACGGGATTTTTGAACGGCTGGAAGCGAAACTCCTGCACTGGTGAGGCACTGTCGTCAACTGTTATGTGTGTGGGACGGGGACGAACACGACACTCACTCCCCGATCACGCATCTACAGGAGGAGACACATACCCCTTCTCTCTCTCTTAGGTAAAACCCCGTCGTACGTGTTCCTGTGAAGGGAATCTCTCTCTCTCTCTCTCTCTCTCTCTCTCTCTCTCTCTCTCTCTCTCTCTCTCTCTCTCTCTCTCTCTCTCTTTCCCCACGCCCCTCCCCAGGGATAGCCAGCACACAGGTCCATCCGCTAATCTCATTTCATGAAGCTCCGTACGGCCCAATGAACTCCACCCATCAGTATTCACAAATAATCAAACAACCGCCACTCACCCAACTCTCTCTCTCTCTCTCTCTCTCTCTCTCTCTCTCTCTCTCTCTCTCTCTCTCTCTCTCTCTCTTTTCACCCGCACCGTTTCATTTCCAATCGGGATTATCTCCTCTGTCTGCGTTCCCTATGGCTTCAAATGCCTATGAACAGGAGTAGATGGAAAGTGGAGGGAGAGGGCAAGGGAGGAGTGGAAGGAGCTGGGGGAGAGGAAAATGAATGGACAAAGGGAGACGAATGGGAGAAGGGGGGTGGGGGGAGTTAACAGAGGGGGGGGGGGAAGGAGGAGGAGGAGGAAGAAAAAAAATGATGTATTGAGTGAGGGGAGCCATGTGAGTCGGGGGAGGGAGTGAAGGAAAGTAATGTACTGCAGGAGTATGTGGAGGTGGTGGTTGCAGGGTCTGGGATGAGTGTGGGGCGGGGCGGGGCGGAGAGAGGACAGGTGAAGTGGTTGGAGTGTGACGTGGGTGGGGTGTGGGGAGGTATGGGGGGTTAAAACACGTGTGGGACATGTGTAGCCGCGGGAAGCAGAGGTTTACCATCTTCACCCAGCCCAGGAAGGTAGCGGACTACACTTCACCCAGCGGAGGCGGGACAATGGGTGAGCTGAGGTGTGATGACTGATATTGACCGTCGCCTCTTATCCTCCCCAACTTTCTCCCGCGGATACAACCCCCTTCCCCCCAAGCCCACAATTACCATACCTCCGTACACGGGAGAACCGTCCTAGAACACAGGAAAAGTGGAGGTGATGAGGAGCGTCTAAAAGAATATAGTCCCGTAACATGATGAGGCCAGGGGGAAACCTTAAACAACTAGAACATGTCCAAGGACAAGCCACAACACAAGTCGAGACCTGTGGCGAGATCCGCTACACCCCGGGAACCCGCTGGGTAATGTATACACATCATCATACAGCCATCCAATGCACACACAAGCGTGCGTTATTCAGTCGGACCTCAGGGATCGCCTCAACAGCGTGATTCTCATGAGGTACAGGCTTTTGGGCCTTCTTACCTGGACTGTTTTTTATTTCTAAATCTTTTCTTTGAATTTCTTTGGCCTTCCAATTCCCTCGTTGCACACTCTACTCCTCCTTTTCATTATTCCTCTAGCTTCATCTCTCCACCTCCTCTCATCCTCTCCCCCTCCACTCTTCCTCTCCCTTACAGCTGCCAAAGACGAGGAGAAGAGGTCCTCACGGCAGGAAGACAACGAAACAGAAGGTACAGTGAATCACTGCCGTCTGGTAGGGTCTCCGCGCCAGAGGACCTCCTGGGAATCGCCACCACCCGCAGACGGACGACGCTGGAGGGACGCCGTAACAAAGGGCTCGGGCACACGACGCAGGGGACGCCGTCAGGCGTGCTGAATGGGCGTGGTGGGAGATTACGTCCGAGTAAATAAGGCTTGAAAGGAATGAGGTGGGGAGAAGACATCAGCGAGGGGAATGCTGGAACCTCCTAAGGCGCTGTGAGTATCTGGCGTCGATAGGAGAGGGAGGGAGAAAGGAGAGTTTGAGGCCGCAAGTCCAACGGAAAGTGAGGGTCGAATGGCAGCTCATAACAGACCACAGTCGAGTACATCGCTGCAGTCCAACGATACATCCAAACTGAACACTTATGTTCGTGGGTCGATCAAGGAGTATGCAGTAGATCTGGTCTACATATACAAAGGTAAGGTGTGTGTGTGTGTGTGTGTGTGTGTGTGTGTGTGTGTGTACGCCTAGGCAGATAGAACAAACGAATCGCTAATGAACTCGTAGCCAGAACCATGTAATTCAAGTGTAGGCCTACAGAGACGCGTAACGAGGCTAATGTGTGCTGAGGACGAGCTAACACACGCTCCACTCCCGCCATACGGAAGACCCAACACGCCTCCTAAGCAACACAAACGACAACTGACATCAGAAAATGTACCGCGGAAGACCTACGCGACTCGAGCCTTTTTCCAGGCGCCTTTAGGGCAAAACGGTATAACCAAACACCAAGGAACACACATAGAAAAACAAGGTGGGGAAGAGAACCATCCACCGAATAATCAATTCCATATTACATCACGGTGGCGACTACGGCAGAACCTGTCATCGCTAGGGATTGTATCTAAGGCAAAGGGGGGCGGGCGGGCGGGGCGCAGCCTCCCTCCGCAAAAATCGATGGTTAGATATCCCACACAAGGGAATCCCCCACGAATCCCCAAACTTAATTTTGGATGCTGTTGCACCTACGGCATCTCTACATCACGGGGTAAGGGCGAAAATCCCATAAAGCGTATGTGAGAGATACGCCCAAGCGGGAGTTGAAGTCTTCACTCTATACTGGCTGTGGGAGACGATAGCGCCGAACTCTTAGTAAGGGGGACGGGATACCGAATTTAGCTCAGGAAAATGTATTAAACTTTTATTAGCTGAAGTTTCCACACCACCGGACTGTAGCCCCGGGTGTACAACATTATCACAGAGGTGATGAACTTAGGTGTCCTCTTACACACACACACACACACATATGTATATATATATATATATATATATATATATATATATATATATATATATATATATATATTGGCAAGGATCACAAATGAGCGGGTGATCAAGTATATTCTTATGAGACCACGGGGAAATAAAACACGCTAAGTTCCCAAGTGCACTTTCGTGTAATAATCACATCATATATATATATATATATATATATATATATATATATATATATATATATATATATATATATATATATATATATATATATATATATAGATAGATAGATAGATAGATAGATAGATAGATAGATAGATAGATAGATAGATAGATAGATAGATAGATAAAGAGAGAGGAGTAAACAGTAAGACAGATAGATAGGATATTCCTCCGTTGATATATATATCCGTGGGTATAAGAGACGCATGAATATAAATCGATGTATATGGGGGCGCTCCTGGAAGCAGACGCCCTCGCTCCTTGAACCATCCGCTCCCTCAAATCACCAGGCCAGCATAACAACCCTCACCCTCCACTACCTTCCCCCAGGGAGAGGCAGCTTTATGACCTCCCTAATAACGAAATTCTTTATAACAATTTTTCCCCCCAATCTCCAGCTAGAGAGCGACGACGACGACGACGAAGACGACGACGACGACGTAGTAGTAGTAGTAGTAGTAGTAGTAGTAGTAGTAGTAGTGAGAGGAGGAGGAGGAGGAGGGTGGTGGAGACAGCCTTGTCTACGGGGATGTGCTGGATCGTTTGCCTGAGTTACGCCCAAAGTTCAGCCCTATTTCCCTATATAGGGGATCCAAGCCCTTGAGTCATGTGGTGACGACGGTGATGGCTTTAGGGGAGAGGTTGGTGGTTCGATGGCTGTCGCTGCTGGAGGAGAGGTTGTATGCAATACTATGTTGTTCCTGTGGTCGTATTCGAGGCTGTTATAGTTCACGGAGGCTGCCAGGCCGCCTGAGTCAAGAGGGGCAAATGTTGTAGTTTTAAAGCAGTTTTCAATCGTTTTCTTTTTTCAACTACCTTTTTTGCCGGCTGCTGAAAGTCGCTGTGCCGGCTGTCGCAACTATTACTGTGCCGGCTGTCACTTTAGTATGCAGGTGGTCTCAACAAGCACAGTACGACTGGTCGCAAGTTGTCGCGCTGGGTGTGTCGGAACTTACTGTGCCGGCTGTCGTAAATGTTATTTACATCTTTCACTTGTTTATGGCGTTGATCATCACTGCAACTGGCACTGTCGTCTCTCACTGCAGAGGTCGACGACGTTGCAAGCAACTGGCAGTGTTACTACTGCCAAGGAAACTGCCTCTCAGTGCTGGCACTGTTGCCTCTGCTCGGGCCACTGGTGCGCCTCTCTGCTGCCACTGCTGTCAGTGAAAGGGTTGGTGGTGTCCTTTCACTGCTGGAATCACAGGCTACTGGTTCCCCCCATCCACTCCACCCACCCTCCTTTCAATGCTGGCACTGTAACTATTGCACGGGCCGGTGATACCATCCTGCTATCACTGCACGGGCTGGGTGATGCAGGCTCCCTGGTACCATTCCACGGGGCGCTGGCGTAACCTCACTGCTGGCACTGCTGTCACTGCACGTGCCGATGGTGCCCGCTGCTGATTCCATTACCCTCTAATTTCACTACTAATTTCATTACCAGCTTTTTTGGATTATTACTTTTGCGAATAACAAACGCCATTCCCTCTACCCTTCCCCGCCCCGTCCGACCTGGCCATCAAATAAAATGTCCTCTCTCTCGACTCTGCTGCTACTGCCACTGCTGCTGCCACTGCCTGTGACGTAGTTCCTTCGATGCCACTGCAGTGGGCGCTACTGTGACAACACCAATGCCACTACCACTGGCTGACGCCCAATGAATTCCCTACATGCGACGGTAGCGTCTGGGCCCCCCACTCACCACCACCATCCGGAGGGATAGCGTCTGGGCCCCCCACTCACCACCACCATCCGTAGGGATAGCGTCTGGGCCCCCCACTCACCACCACCATCCGGAGGGATAGCGTCCCACTGGCGATTACGGAACAAATCTGGCCGAAGGGAACGTACGTGTCTGGCCAGGGACATGAACATGGTGACGAGGTGTGCAGCTCAAGGAAAAAGGAGACCGAGAGACTTCTATGGGAGAGGAAACTTTTGAAAAGACCATGCGGTCTTCTTCTTTTTTTGGGGAGGGGTGGGAGGGAGGGACTGAGGGAAGGAGGGAGGGACTGAGGGAGGGGGGGCATCCCTTGGAAAGACCAATCGTATTTTCTTTTTGGAAAAAAAAAAAAGAGAGGCGGTGGTCTCTGGGGTGGAGGCGGCTCGGAGGGTGGTCTCTGGGGAGGAGGGTGGGTGATGGCAGTTCTATGGTCAGGGTTGGGGGTGAGAGCGGTGGCACGGGTGTGGTGAATCGCACCACATTGTCCCAGCACTGGCGGGGTGGAGGGGAAGGTAGAGACGACTGGCGGGGTGGAGGGGAAGGTAGAGACGACTGTCGGGGTGGAGGGGAAGGTAGAGACGACTGTCGGGGTGGAGGGGAAGGTAGAGACGACTGTCGAGGTGGAGGGGAAGGTAGAGACGACTGTCGGGGTGGAGGGGAAGGTAGAGACGACTGGCGGGGTGGAGGGAAGGTAGAGACGACTGGCGGGGTGGAGGGGAAGGTAGAGACGACTGGCGGGGTGGAGGGGAAGGTAGAGACGACTGTCGGGGTGGAGGGGAAGGTAGAGACGACTGTCGGGGTGGAGGGGAAGGTAGAGACGACTGGCGGGGTGGAGGGGAAGGTAGAGACGACTGGCGGGGTGGAGGGGAAGGTAGAGACGACTGGCGGGGGGTGGAGGGGAGAAAGTAATAGAATATATAGATGTGTCGGGCGTGCCGGGGCCCGACCAGGGGTGGTAGCAGCTGTGGGAGAGAGAGAGAGAGAGAGATGAGAGAGAGAGAGAGAGAGAGAGAGAGAGGAGAGAGAGAGAGAGAGACAACTATACAGCTGCAACAGACTCCCGCTGGACCTGAACCACCTTGGGAAAGACTATAGAACTAATGCCCCTAGAAGGCTGACCCGTGTCTCGTGTCCTGTGAGTTCACACGCAACAGTCACCTGTACTCAAACCCGAGTCCCGATGTAAACCAGCTGCTCGGCATTTGCAATCAACTTTCAGACTCCGCCGAGACTCGTAGATGTACACCACTCGCTTGGCATTGCCTTGCATGTCACCTTGTAAACTCCACTCAACAGGTCCCAGAATCTATCGGAGTTCGTGCTAAAGCAATGTCACTCCCTCACTCCCTTACTGATGCAGAGTACACGATAATCCTGATACTTGGTCGTTGGTTTATGGGTTGAAGGAGAGACTTGAGGCCTGAGCAAACTGACGAACTTCGGGACTTGAAGTGAGAGTAATGTGTGTGTGTGTGTGTGTGTGTGTGTGTGTGTGTGTGTGTGTGTGTGTGGACAGACAACTGTAAGAGGGAAGGCATTGGCGCTCGTCAGCCCCATCCTCCGTCGACAGTCTGGGGTTCCGGTAGAGCTCTAGTTTCCACGAGAGCTCCTTCAGCAGGCTGCCACATCACAGCCGTGTCAAGAGCCAGGAACTGGGCTTTAATGGGAGGAGAGGCCCTTGCAACACACTCCCTTCCGAGTCACTCTCAACACCTTACTCCAACACCTGTATCGACAGGAACAAATATTGATCAGCCTTTATCATACCTGTGCGGCTACGAATACAATACCTTTGTTAAAAAGGGTAAAAGATGTAACTCTCCATAATACATTATCTTCTTCATTTATACAGGCTACCCATTATACATTAACGCGTTCATTTACACATGACTTGTATACTTACAGAATCTAATCATCATCATGCATCGACTTCAATCACAGAACCTAATCATCATACATGAACTTCTTCACTTAACAGAATCTATTTTCACCGAGCAGTCCCGGTCGATTCCCTGTACCTAATGAGGTAAACACATGGATACTATTGTCTCCTGCACAATAACAGGCCAGACACACGATCCCCGACACTGTGCCTGGACGGCTCCTGCTCTGAAAGCTAATGACCAATTACGCAACCAATTTGCGCTTCTGATGGCGAGTCTTTGGTGTTCATCTAGGCGCAAAATTGCAGCTTTGCAGATCTTCAGCGACGATCTTCTGCAGGGAGACATGCCAAGCTACACAGATGAGCGAGGCTAAACACACACACACACCCCCTCCTGAAATCTTCGATAGCCCTTACAGGGCATAGCTCCCCTACAACCATACCTCCTATGATCGTCCCTCCAAAGGCTTCCCTTTATCCGCTATAAATTAGCCCTCCCTTTACCCACATCTCGTATCACACATACACACAACCTCTCCACCATTCCCTACCTTGCTCTCCCCTCGCCCTAGACTTACCCTGGCTCCTTACAACACCATCAATCCGCATCATTAACAGCACGATATAGGGTTCGGGGGTGGAGGTCTCCCCTTCTACCAATAGGGGGAGCGTTCAGTTCAGGACGATCTTCTTGGACGGGATGAACTCGGTCCTTTAAGTGACGGAGGGAGGGAGGGAGGGAGGGTGAACTGATCGTAATGATCCGCCCGAGTTAAGGATCTATAGCGTCCAGCCAAGAGGGGAGGAACGGCCCTGTGCAGGGGGGGAAGAGACGCAGGCCAAGCGTGGACGAAGGAGAGAGAGAGAGAGAGAGAGAGAGAGAGAGAGAGAGAGAGAGAGAGAGAGAGAGAGAGAGCAGCAAGCGGGTCAAGGGAACTACGATGAAAACCGGGAAAGAACGTAAGAGAAGAAATGAAAAACCCAGAGGCAGGAGAGGAGGACAAGAGGAGAGGAAGGAAGACAAGTTGGAGAACATACAAAAGAAATTGAAAACAAAAGCCAGGAAATAAGAGAGCAAGACAGCAAGTGGGAGACAAAGAGGGAGAAGAAAAATGAAATGTGAGAAACGTCATCAGAATGTGGAACAAAGTGAGAACAGGCATGAAAGACGACGAGACGGCTTGGAAATGAAACTTAAACTTTGAAAAAAAGACAAAGGAGAAAGCATGAGGTATGGGAGGAAGGAAAAGAGAGGAGAGAAGGACAAAAATCAGAGAGATAAGAGAGAAACAAAAGGAAGATGCAAAAGAGCAAGAGACAGGAAAAGGACAAATCAAAGAAACAGGGAAAAGAAAGCTATAACACACACACACACACACACACACACACACACACACACACACACACACCATGGAAGAAGATCAAAAAGGAATGCGTCACATGTCCTATTAACGCTAGATGGGGTATAGGAAACGTGCCATGTCCCCTACCGCCGCTAGATGGCGTTGAGCACAGTACTCCTCGACGCCTCACGCTGAGACTCGCTTAGTCTAACACACTTATTCCCGTCTTAGTAAACAAATGGAGGACGAGTAAAACTTTGGAGGAAGCGGCCAGAAAACTCGACACAGGACAACTGGATGTTTGTGGACCGTCCCGACGGTCATTAGCCAGCGTAAACAATCCAACAAACTCAGAGCAGCCCCTGAGAGGGGGAGAGGCGGTGAGGGGAGAGAGAGAGAGAGGGAGAGAGATGGGGTGAGCTAGGAGGGAGAGAAAGAGAGAGGAGAGAGAGGGCTAGTGAGGGTGATAGAGGGGAAGGAGGGGTGTCTGGCATTCGGACTGGAGGAAGCACACACTAGACATGTAGTAAGAGGCGCTGGGGGAGAGAGAGAGAGAGAGAGAGAGAGAGAGAGAGAGAGAGAGAGAGAGAGAGAGAGAGAGAGAGAGAGAGAGAGAGAGAGAGAGAGAGAGAGAGAGAGAGAGAGAGAGGTAGGGAAGGGCAAGGGAAACGGGGGTAAGAATAATGCTGAATCCTGGTGAATTGATCAAAGGGAGGCGAGGGTGAGGGTGAGGGTCGGGAGGGTGAAGGAGCAGACAGGGAGAAATGTTGGTAAGTGAGGCGAAGGGAGTAGAGAGATCACGCTGGAGGGAGAGACTGGAAGGGAAACATTAAGAAATACAGGGGGACGGAGGAAGATTGAGGAGTGTTATGGAAGAGCAGGAAACCGTGGAGTCCGGGCAGAAGGAGAGAAGATCGGGGAGGAGGAAAGAGGAAGAGGAGGTCAGGGAGGGACACGAAAACCGAAGAAAGAGATTTGAGGGAGGAGGAGGAGGAGGAGGAGGAGGAGGGGATAAAAAGACAGATAATATGGGAGATGAAGAGACCACAGTGAAAGGCTTGGGCATGATGTGGAGGAACATAAGCCAAGTGAGAATGCAAGAAAAAAAATAAGTGAGCCGGATGTGTGTGTGTGTGTGTGTGTGTGTGTGTGTGTGTGTGTGTGTGTGTGTGTGTGTGTGAGAGAGAGAGAGAGAGAGAGAGAGAGAGAGAGAGAGAGAGAGAGAGAGAGAGAGAGAGAGAGAGAGAGAGAGAGAGAGAGAGAGTGGGGGTCATCAAAGGATGGGATAACGGCAGTGAGAGGAGGAGGAGGAGGAGGAGGAGAAGGAGGAGGAGGAGGAGGAGGAGGAGGAAGGTGTGGTGGTGGCGGCAGGCATTAAGGGTACCGCAGAGCCAAGCCGCCAATATCCCGGCCTGGCGTCTCCCACCTCCTTGATTAATGGTATCGTCCGACCGCTAATTTCAATATGTGCCCCTGGTTACCCCCCCAGCAGCAGCCAGGCGCCGCCACGGCCCCACGGAAAACACCCTCCCAAGTCGTCGGTCCTCCGCTGGCACCGTGCTCAGTACACTGAACGCGCTACACTTCAATCACTAATGAGTATACTACCATCAGGCTCTAGTACTGATTACTATCGTACTCATTATGACAGTAAAACAATAACGTGAGGCGGTGATGAAGGAGGGAAAAGTGGCCCTCATGAAACACGAGAAGGAGGGCTCTCGGTAAGTGACGAGAGAACACATAAACAAAGAAATGGAACGGCTCTTGTCCCCCACCCTCTCTCGTCGACAAGTGTTCCTGTCACTCACATGTGCTCCAACAAGCGCGCACACACACACACACACACACACACACACACACACATACACACACACACACATGGACTGCGTGCGTACATACATACATACGAGTTCAGACATGATACATATACACAAGATTAAGAGAAGGGACAACACAAGTATAAAACTCTTTCTCCGTAACATTCAAATAGTACACACACACACACACACACACACACACACACACACACACACACACACACACAAGAACAGGTTACGAAATTAGACGAGAAACTTGATAGAAAAGATTCTAAAGATGTTATTTTATAGTATGAGAGTAATGGGTGAACGAAATGAGCGACAAAATCCTATATGTGGCCAGCATGCAAAAGTTTATCATACTGTGGCATGATAATAGAGAAAGATTAAGAGATGGGGCCCCCACGACAGCAAACCTCTCCTCCCTATACAAGACAAATAAAACAATTACACACGCACACTGGAAGCCATGCAGATACCAACACCCAAACCCACAAACACCCGACCACAAAAACGGTAAACAGCACCCACATACACAAGCAAATAAAATACCCACACACAAACACACAAGTAAACATCCACCCAGGCCACATACATACATACATACAAACAAACAGTAGATGGCACAAACACCAGAGGGCGCGTGTGAGGTCCTGCCACACAGGGTAAGCACCACCGCTACAATCGTAATAAAGAGTGCAAGTGCTCTTAGCTTGATATTAAGCTGGCGTCACTCCCATGTCCACCAGCCTCGAGCCGCGGGTAGGGAAAAAGGGGAGCCAAATGGACGTGGTGGGGACGCGGCAGAGGGAGAGATACACGGACGTGGTGGATGGTGGGAAAGAGGGGAGATACGCGGACGTGGTGGTAGAGTGGAGAAGAGGGGAGATACACGGACGTGGTGGTAGAGTTGAGAAGAGGGGAGATACACGGACGTGGTGGATGGTGGGAAAGAGGGGAGATACGCGGACATGGGGGTAGAGTGGAGAAGAGGGGAGATACGCGGACATGGTGGTACAGTGGAGAAGAAGGGAGATACACGGACGTGGTGGTGGAGTGGAGAAGAAGGGAGATACACGGACGTGGTGGTGGAGTGGAGAAGAGGAGAGATACACGGACGTGGTGGTAGAGTGGAGAAGAGGGGAGATACACGAACGTGGTGGTAGAGTGGAGAAGAGGGGAGATACACGGACGTGGTGGAGGGTGGAGAAGAGGGGAGATACACGGACGTGGTGGTAGAGTGGAGAAGAGGGGAGATACACGGACGTGGTGGTAGAGTGGAGAAGAGGGGAGATACACGGACGTGGTGGTAGAGTGGAGAAGAGGGGAGATACACGGACGTGGTGAGGGTGGAGGACCACGTTCATGATAGGGGTGACGACATGACTTAAGAGCGAGGGTGCAAAAGCACAATGATGTTTCATCGTGTCTGCCATGATATATAGGACAAGGCTAATGAGACTTTGTGGGACGCAACTTGCATATACGTGAGTGTGTGTGTGTGTGTGTGTGTGTGTGTGTGTGTGTGTGTGTGTGTGTGTGTGTGTGTGTGTGTGTGTGTGTGTACTCGTGTTCATCCAACCCTAGCCCCACGGCTCACCATATCATCAATCGCCGTGTTTTATATATATCAAAAAATCAATTCCTGGGGTTGCAGCGCAGCCAACAGCCTTCTTACGAATCACGCAGTCATCCATTTCTATTTCCTCGAATCATGTTACACCACCGTCTGTGTGACCATGATGAATGCCTTCAGAAAAAATATATCTCATAAAATCTTGAAACAACAATCGCTTTCCTCGTGTCCGGGAGGCCAAATGTTATACCACCACAACTTTCACTGTTCTTGAGGAGCACTTCTGTTGACGCGGGTCTCCAGCGGGTCTCCAGCGGGTCTCCAGCGGGAGCTAAAGTTCAAATTCAGGTCTCTGTCACGCACCAACCTAGGGCAGCAGCAGCAGCCTCCTCCGTCACCTTGTGCTACTACCCATGCCACGCCTCCTTCTGCTTCTCACCAGTATATGACTTCAGTGAGACATTCGTCGTCGTCTACCCCTGCAAACACACACAGAGGCACATACATACACACAGGCACCGACCCATACCGTACTGTGATTGTATTTATGTACTGAAGACAAGGGGACTCTCAGCCCACCTCCGTAACTTACCCCATATATTACTCTACTGGCCTTCAATAATATTACTGAACCATACTGTATTGTGACTGTATTCATGTACTGAATACATGAGGCACTCAGCCCACCTCTGTAACTTGCTTGATGTCCATTTCCACTCGTGTAACGCTACGTACTCAAGTTTGCGTCTCCCAAATGAACTAAACTGTTGGCGAACGTTCATAACGTCGCTGAAGTGTCTCGCGAGCAAACTCGCGTTCCATCCTCGGCCAAAAATAGAACTTAAGTCATTTTCCCTCCTTTGATGATTGGCATTTTTGCGGAGGCGGTGGTGGTGGTGATGGAGGTGGTGGGGCGGGTGCTGTGTGGAGGAGAAGGTGGTGTTGGTAAAGTGCCGGACATATTTCAGGTAACTGCGTCTTGAAATAACTCCCTACGTTCAAAGGTTAGTATATACATATATGTATATATATATATATATATATATATATATATATATATATATATATATATATATATATATATGCCTTACCTTCCTGTTCCAAGGCTCCCTTCGACCCCTTCTATCCTTCGATCCCTTTTATCCTTCAATCCTCCTGTATCATAAATAGCTCCAACTCAACAAACTCAGACGTCCGTCGTAATTAATCATCCCTTAATAACACCACACACCTGGTGTCGGCTTCACTTATCGACGGAGTAGCCCTTGAAGTGAGCTGTTTTCTCCCTCACACACGAAGGAAAAAGAGAAGAAAAAAAAAAGTATATTTATATTTTTTTTTCCCTCCATTTCTTTCCCAAGATCCGAATTGAGATCAGTTTCCCCCGTATGAGTTTCCGCCCCCCCAGCGTCAGGGAGACGGTCTTAAGGGCGATGATCCCCTCCGTCCCTGGTGCGGCGACCCCCTCTACAGGTTCTCCCTGCCGATTTTCTTTTCATTTTCAGCATGGTTTGGGGTTGACAACTTTCGTAAACGAAGTTGAATCGTATTCATCGTCAGCCGAACTTCTCTTTCCTTCATATTTTTTTTTTTTGTGTGTCTATTTTTCCCCGCTCCGATGCTGTCTTCTCTCTCTCTCTCTCTCTCTCTCTCTGCTGACGATGCTACTACGTTCCCCCGTTGGGATGGGACCGCCGTTGAACGGTGGTACTGTTTTCTCGTTTCCCAGATGGGGTCCTCAACAGGTGGCCTGTTGTTGCTCTCCTCCGGCCTGGAGAAGCCCACTGGACAAGAAGGCCAAGTTTGACGAGGACGCCCCTCCTACTTCCTGAGCAACGTGGAGCGAAGTACCTTGAGCAGGAGGGCACAACCCTTGAGAACAACTGCACGGCCCTTGGGCATGATGGCCTGGACTTTGACCCTCTGGGTCAGGTAAAAGGCCAGGCCATGGGTCGTTCCGTCGTGCTAAGAGGTCGTACCGTCGTGTCGAAAGTGTTAAACAAGATACGAAACCACACAGTAAACACGCGTAACTTCATACGTTTATGTAAAAAGAAAATAGATTCGTAAACTAAATTGGTGTGAATCAACTAGACGATTACAATAAAGAATTCCGCCCGTATTAAACTTTGGACTTTATTCTCAGTCCCCGTAAACAAAATTCATTCTGTCCCCGTAAACAAAACTATACCCCATAATCTAACTCTGAGTGCCCGCCTGTCTAACTGTTTACCCTGCTGCTCTGGCGGGTCTATCGCCCGCCAACTTGCCATCCAGTTTGCCAAAGTTCACAGTGAAATACGCACGCACGGCTCAGCCTCACAAACTACCTGGCTGGAGGGACCAGGTGATGTTGGACTGGACGTGTGTGAGAGAGAGAGAGAGAGAGAGAGAGAGAGAGAGAGAGAGAGAGAGAGAGAGAGAGAGAGAGAGAGAGAGAGAGAGAGAGAGAGAGAGAGAGAGAGAGAGAGTATATGGCCACGGCTGCTGTGAGGCCTGCTCACATCCCCCTTACCCCAGCGTTGGGAGAGTCCTGTCACTCACACCTTCAGACATCACCCACACCACCCTGGCATCACCTACACCCACGTATCACCCACACCACCCTGGCATCACCTACACCCACGTATTCACCCACACCACTCCTGGCTCACCTACACACCCACGGTATCACCCACACCACCCTGGCATCACCTACACCCACGTATCACCCACACCACCCTGGCATCACCTACACCCACGTATCACCCACCCCACCCTGGCAATCACCTACAACCCCACGTATCACCCACACCACCCTGGCATCACCTACACCCACGTATCACCCACAACCACCCTGGCATCCACTACACCCACGTATCACCCACACCACCCTGGCATCACCTAACACCCACGTTTCACCCACAGCACCCTGGGCATCACCTACACCCACGTATCACCCACCACCACCCTGGCATCACCTACACCCACGTATCACCACAAACCACCCTGGCATCAACCTACACCCACGTATCACCCACACCTCCTGGCATCACCTTCATACCCACGTATCACCCACACCACCCTGGCATCACAACCTACACCCACTTCACCACACCCTGGCATCACCTACACCCACGTATCACCCACATCACCCTGGCATCACCTCACCCACGTATCACCCACATCACCCTGGCATCACCTCACCACGTATCACCCACATCACCCTGGCATCACCTACACCCACGTATCACCCACACACCCTGGCATCACTACACCCACGTATCACCCACGTATCACCCACACCACCCTGGCATCACCTACACCCACGTATCACCCACACCACCCTGGCATCACCTACACCCACGTATCACCCACACCACCCTGGCATCACCTACACCCACGTATCACCCACACCACCCTGGCATCACCTACACCCACGTATCACCCACACCACCCTGGCATCACCTACACCCACGTATCACCCACACCACCCTGGCATCACCTACACCCACGTATCACCCACACCACCCTGGCATCACCTACACCCACGTATCACCCACACCCTGGCATCACCTACACCCACGTATCACCCACACCACCCTGGCATCACCTACACCCACACCACCCTGGCATCACCTACACCCACGTATCACCCACACCACCCTGGCATCACCTACACCCACGTATCACCCACACCACCCTGGCATCACCTACACCCACGTATCACCCACACCCTGGCATCACCTACACCCACGTATCACCCACACCACCCTGGCATCACCTACACCCACGTATCACCCACACCACCCTGGCATCACCTACACCCACGTATCACCCACACCACCCTGGCATCACCTACACCCACGTATCACCCACACCCCCCTGGCATCACCTACACCCACGTATCACCCACATCACCCTGGCATCACCTACACCCACGTATCACCCACACCACCCTGGCATCACCTACACCCACGTATCACCCACACCCTGGCATCACCTACACCCACGTATCACCCACACCACCCTGGCATCACCTACACCCACGTATCACCCACACCACCCTGGCATCACCTACACCCACGTATCACCCACACCCTGGCATCACCTACACCCACGTATCACCCACACCACCCTGGCATCACCTACACCCACGTATCACCCACACCACCCTGGCATCACCTACACCCACGTATCACCCACACCACCCTGGCATCACCTACACCCACGTATCACCCACACCCTGGCATCACCTACACCCACGTATCACCCATTCCTCCCCCTCACTGCCACAGGGCACTCTACCCCTCGTTCTCACCATCAGCCTTTACCGCAGGCAGAAACAGGATGACTGATAAAGCCATCATCATCAAATAACAATTACTGGCTCTTACCCAACGGCCATGTGTCAGTAGTTCGAGACCCATAAGCTGCCCCAGTTTCAGTAAAACCCAATGCCAATTACACTGGTTCAACCCTCAATATATATATATATATATATATATATATATATATATATATATATATATATATATATATATATATATATATATATATATATATATATTACTGTTGCATCAGGACCCACGATTATATTCTCACCAAAGAACACACTTTACGTGCAAGACATTTACCATACATAAATACCCAAGAACTTACGCATACATTCCCACTCATGAACTCCACTTACACAACCCAGACTTACACCATCAACCATGACAGGCACCGTACGCTCCTCGCATAAATCAACGCGTAATGATACGTTTTTTGCCTGTGCGTAATAAGAAGAGAATCGCCGCCCTGGGTCAGCCAGAACGACTGGTAATCTCCAATAAATCGCTGCCACTGGAGAGGGCAAAATCCCCGCCTTTGCCTTAAGCCACCAGATACTGAGAACATCGCGTACCATTGTTATGCCTGTAGGCGGACCACCAACACACACACACACACACACACACACACACACACACACACACACACACACACACACACACACACATACACACACACACACACACACACACATACACACACACACACAAAACGCGCCGGCCACGGACAACAACAGGAGGGGCAATGGAAATGTCCAAGGCGAAAGTATGGATTGTAGACTAGCTAGCACGAGGGGATGAAAGACTTAAGAGATATCTTATCACCATCATCTCTCTATGACCAGGAAGGGCAAGATAAAGACATCGAAACGCCCTTCCGATGCAAGGGCACTTATCATTTCCATGTCATATTTTGAGTTACAAACAAAATACGAAAAAAAAAAAATATATATATATAGAATGAATAACATGGGAACCTAGAAGTCACGTGCAGCAAGAATGGGTTACGTGTAACTGCTCAAGCTATGAGGGGAAGGGAGAGGTAACAATGTCCCTGGTCCAGAGGAGATGACACCACAGACCTACTATGTGTGACCGAGTTCCATATACCTGTAATGTCCTACTTGCTCCTCGAGGGAACCTTCAGAATCCCAGCCAGTGTTCAACAGACTGGATGAGCAGCAGCAACAACAGGAGGGGAGAGACACAGACATCGGGGATATGAGTGTATTACGGTGAGTGGGCAGTAATGTAGAACAGGAGAGGGGCGGCCTGTGTTGCACTTCAAGAGGGACCGGACTAAAGGGATAGGAAGGTATTACAACTATTGGATATTGTCGAAGAGGTATGGGAGAGCAGGGTTGGTCAAGGGGAGCTGGCTGGTCTATAGAAGCCTTGAGGGGAAGCAGCCAACGTGTGGGGATCTAAACCCTTTTTTTTAAACTACTCACTGGCTTAGGGCAACAGGGGTTGTTTACTAAGGTCTCGAACTGATACTGTGGTTTGATAGGATTATGTTTCTGAACATATGAAGGATGTCTGTCTTTCTGCTGGGAATGACTAACCTAGATGGAACTTCACAGAACTACAACCAATGCTTATGATAATAACAATAACGACACACCCGTGGTAGTTAGTGGTGGTGGTGGTAGTAGCAGTAGGAAACGGCAGAGACTTCGTGGTCCGCTGTCCGGACGGCAAGCGCTTTTAAAACCCGGCCCCGAGTTACTGCTGGAAGCAGAGGACGCCACTCACACTCATGACCCATCAACGTCAGGGCGGTCAATTTCATGGATAACTTGAGGGAAATGGCTAAGACCCAGCCTTCGACTTCTCTCCTTCACTTCCCTAACCTCCAAATCCAAGATAAACTCTCGATTTTATCTCTTCTTTCTCCCCCCATTCCCCTCTCTCTCTCTCTCTCCTCGGGTGGCGGCGTTGGGGCGGCTTTCCGATAAGCGTCGCCCAGACGAACTGCCCCGGACTAACGAGCCCTAATTGTCGGCTCAGGAATTCGATTAAATTTTCTCCGGGAGAAAATGGAATGGGTTGATATTAAGGCCACCGTGTGTTCTTCCCCGTGCGTGTTCTCTGTGTGTTTCGGGGGAGGCGGGAATACTCTAGCATTACCCAGTATATTTCTTAAAGTAATCCGGTGGAAATATTTACGGTGTTCCTGATTCATTTGGTGAGCGTGTGAACAGATGGCGTTCCGACACACACACACACACACACACACACACACACACACACACACACACACATAACCGAAGCCCCTGGGCGGGAGACGCTGTATAATGATCTCCTGTAACCCACTGAATTACAGGGCAGACGACGTCCATTACAGCGACGCAGTACACTCTTCAATCATTCCACGTTAACTGCACACATTCCTCGCTCGTGTGTAAGCCCTCGAGAGAGAGAGAGAGAGAGAGAGAGAGAGAGAGAGAGAGAGAGAGAGAGAGAGAGAGAGAGAGAGAGAGAGAGAGAGAGAGAGACTTTTCCCCCTAAACCTACGCCGCGGCTCTGAAAACAAAAAAAAAACTGTAATTCTCAGAGAAAATGAAATTTGGGAAGAGGAAGTCTGACGCTGGTTTTAATCCCGACGAGTTTGGGGACGTGCCGGAGCGCGGGGGGCGGCCCCGGGACGACGCGACGCCCTAGGATTACCGATGATCGCGTCTCAACGGTGACACAGAGGGCGTTGTGACCCGCGCCCAGGCCGGGGGGGCCAAACTGCTGAGGGCCTGCCCTGCCCGCCTACCGCAGTGATCCGACCTCGACCCATCTGCCACGGCCGCCTTCACTACACTCCTCAAACTCCCGCCACACCCAGTGACTCACATTTCTCATTTCTGGACTTACTCACGACCTCGCCCTTCCACCTCACTCGCTGACTCACATTCCACTTCTGAGTTACTCACCGACCTCTGAGGTCCCCTTTCTTCGCCTTGTGGAACAATAACGAGAATATTAAAATACCAGTCATGTTCCCTGAGTTTTTCAGAGATCAATTTCCTTTATACTAAATCAAGCTCTTTTTTTCCTATTACATGTGCTTCATTTCCCATTGGTTGCCTGCTGATTTTGAATATCAAAGACTCTCTCTCTCTCTCTCTCTCTCTCTCTCTCTCTCTACACACACACACACACACACACATATATATATATATATATATATATATATATATATATATATATATATATATATCTTTTTTTTCTCTCTTTTTTTTCATACTATTTGCCATTTCCCGCGTTAGCGAGGTAGCGTTAAGAACAGAGAACTGGGCCTTAGAGCGAATATCCTCACCTGACCCCCTTCTCTGTTCCTTCTTTTGGAAAATTAAAAAAAAAAAAAAGAGGGGAGGATTTCCAGCCACCCGCTCCCTCCCCTTTTAGTCGCCTTCTACGACACGCAGGGAATACGTGGGAAGTATTCTTTCTCCCCTATCCCCAGAGATAATATATATATATATATATATATATATATATATATATATATATATATATATATATATATATATATATATATATATATATATACGTGGCAACCACAAGTAGCAAGGACGCATGCTTCCACACCACCTACCATTCCATACACCTGCACTGAACTCTATCACTCTCTCACTTTTCAGCAAAAATACAATAACTGCAAAACCACTCTCGTGTTCAATATTTATCGAGGTTACCTGTTACCATTATAACTCCCAACAGACAGCAATCTCACCTGTAAACAACGAGAGAGGGTTAGAATCTATCATGGTATGTCATGCCTGGCTCTCTCGTTTGGGGTTAATTAGTTAGCTTAATCACTTTATCAATAAATAAAAACCCAATCATCCCACGGGGCACGGCGCGGGCAAAACGCGGGAGGCACTGACGACAGCATGTCACCCAGGTGGCATTCAAGTCCACAAAGGTCTTGACCACAAAACACTCAGTGCCATCGGGGGAAAAAAAAAAAAAAGGCTGGCATCATCACCTGACTAGACGAGCTATTGATTAACCCCCAAGCCACTGGCCAGGGTTCCTCCCTCCCACTCCATCCATGGCCTCACCTCCACCTCCCTCCCTCCCACTCACCCTGTCCCAAGGAATATCCTAAAACCCCCTCTAACTCCCCTCTCTCCCTTCCCTCTCAAGCATTATCTCTACCTACCCACCCCCGTCCTGTCCCTTCCCCAGAACTATCCCTAAAACCCACCCTCCTCCTGCTCCCCACACGATCAGGCGAGTACACAGGATCGATCCCGCGACGAAACCTTTCCTGCCAGTTAGCAACAGAAGCTAAAAACCCCCCTTGCGATCCGCGGCGTCTGTCAGGGTGCGGAGGCCGCTTGCCGCGGGGGAAATCGGTGAGGAAACAGCTGCGGTTCCGCAAATTCATTCTAAGTAGTGTGTGTGTGTGTGTGTGTGTGTGTGTGTGTGTGTGTGTGTGTGTGTGTGTGGAAAGGGGAAGGTTGGGGGGAGGGTGAAAACTAGCCTTTCTTTGTGCTAAAAGATCGAATTTCTTTTTTCTTAACGATCTCTTTTGTTTTACTGACAATTCCCTTCATCGTGGATGTATAATGTCGCTGGCACGCGTCGCACCTCCTCCTGCCGTATGAGGGCTGAGTGCCGGTTGTACTAGTCTTGCCCGCGCCACTGCACGTAGCCAGCTACACAGAGTTAGGCGCCTCGGGTACTGGTGGAGAGGTAAGGTAGACTGACGTGGAGCGCCTGATGGCGTGGACGGCGTGGAAAGTCTGTTGTTATTATAGGGTCTGTGAGCAAAGAAAATGCTAGAATGAGAGGTCTGTAGGAATGGGAAGTCTGCTGGCGCAGCAGGTCTGTTGAAATGAGAGGTCTTTTTGCTTTGGGAGGTCTGTGGGAATGGGAGATCTGTCATAGTAAAGAAGTCAGTTGGAGTGGGTAGTGTGTTGGAGTTGGAGATACGTTGGCGTAAGAGGTCTTCTGACGTAAGAAATCTGTTGGCATAACATGTGTTAATGTGGCAGATGCACTGACGTGACACACGTGCTGGCATAGCAAGTGTGGTCGGTTCTATAGGCGATGCAGGTGTTCAGGTGTGGGGCAGGTGTATCAGCGTGGAGTTAAGCAGGCTGGACGGTTAACCAGGTCTCTGTAGGATGGATACTTGGAGGGATCTAATCACCTCCTCTGACCGCCTCGTCCAAGATGGGGCAGACTAGTTAACTAAGCGCCCATGCCACCACCACCATACACGTTGTTTACCTCGACCATTCGCCCACCTGGCCTCCCCATCCGCCCTATAATGTCGTGCGACATTCACAACCGGTGATATAAATTAAAACATTCATGCTCTACCACCTCTTATCTTATTTCTTTTCTTTTCAAATTCTCTGGAAACTCACGGAGCGCAAGACAGCAGCAGCAGCAACAGCTTCAGCCATTCTTTTATAAAAAAAAAAAGGCCAAATTACTCGTCTCCGAGCCATGACTATCGCTGGAGTTCGTGTACGAGAAGTTCCCTCGGGGATAGAGCCAAAAATTACGCAAGTGTAAAACTCTGGCGAGAAATGTTAATGTTTTCTAATTCCTTAATACGTTACCGTAAACTGATTTGCATATAATTCGCCCCAGAGGGGGGAAAATGCATGGCATGATTATAACAATAATAAAAAAGTTTTGGTATATTTTTTGGGGTTTTTTTTGTAATGAGATGACCAGGAAAACAAAATCCAGTTAACCAGCTCCCGTCGTACAATGAGGACGAAGGCAGCAAAATTTCCTGCGTGAATTAACTTTCCATTATAGGATACGCAAGGAGGACGAAGAAGAGGAGGAGGAGGAGGAGGAGGAGACAGGAGATCATGAGGAAAAAAGGAGAGACAAGTCATGAAGAGGGCAAGGAAACACGGATATGAGGAGGAAAGAGGAATCGAAGGATCATGAGGACGTGTGAGAGAGAGAGGATCTAGGGAGTCATGAGGGCAAAGGACCCAACAGGTCATGAGGAAGTGGGAGGAGAGAGAGAGAGAGAGAGAGAGAGAGAGAGAGAGAGAGAGAGAGAGAGAGAGAGAGAGAGAGAGAGAGAGAGAGAGAGCAGGTCACTCCCAGGTTGTATTGCAGGCCTCATGACCATGAGCACGTCATGGACGTTCCTGGCCTCGATCCAGCCGCCGGTACCACGTAACCTCCCCACATTAATAATTTGACACGTGCTATTCGCTCTCATGACGGAGGTGCAATTTAGAAAGCTTTAGCCCACGCATATATCTTAAAAGTTATCTCCCCGGAGGATGGTGCGGAAACATGAATACCCGCGGGAAGCCAACACGAATAAACGCCCTAATGCGACCTGCCTCAAGTTTCCCTTTTAATTTCCTTCTTTGCAGCCAAAGTCTGGCCTTGTTGATGGAGATTACCCCCCCAGCGGTAGATAGGGAAGGAACACCCTCCCCCCCTAAACCCCCCCCTTCCCAACACCCTACCCTCCCTGGGCGACTTTAATCACAGGCATTTGTCCTGGTTCGGTGAAATATATGCTTACGCATTCCTTTCCCTGGAATTCTCCGTCGACAGTGGACTTACTCAAGGGGGGAAGAGAGAGACCAACCTTTGTTACTGCGTCCGAGAGAGAGAGAGAGAGAGAGAGAGAGAGAGAGAGAGAGAGAGAGAGAGAGAGAGAGAGAGAGAGAGAGAGAGAGAGAGGAGGTCCTCTTCTTCTTCTTCTTCTTCTTCTGCAACGCAATTACAACCAGATCGTCCTATCGGTTTCCTCTATATAACCGAGACTATAATACAGGTGTCAGCAGTGGGAACAACTCTTTTGGAGAACGTCAGACCACAACAGTCTCGTACTGAACAGACATCGCTCCTGACCGTCAGTGCTGGCAACGCAGACCCCCTCATAAACCAAACAGCTCCTGCTAACTGGAAAGAAGATTCCCCCACCTCCCCCTCGTCACTCAAGCAAGCAAGCACCCCTAGGGGAACTATAATGGGGTTGGGCCACTCAATAAACCAAATTATCTTCATTCGCGCCCATTGTAATTACCCCTGACCCGGGCTGACGCACAGAAGGCACGATCTCACACGATCGTCATGGCACTAATGTAAGCGAGCTGTGTCATACTCCCCAATACCTTGATATATAAGATCACCCTCGCAAGAGTGATGATATCGCGAAGTATTATTCTTTACACGCGACGCCCTGCTAAAACGTCCGCCAGGGATACTGAGAACTTTTGAGGCCACGTCAGCGAACAGCAGCCAGTCAGCCCTTCACGTGCTGAGCATGACGGTGTCGGGTGCCGCGCCACGTGAAACGACCGGTGTGTGTGTGTGTGTGTGTGTGTGTGTGTGTGTGTGTGTGTGTGTGTGTGTGTGTGTGTGCTCAACATTCACGTCGTGACGCCACCGTGACTCGGAAGCGTTTAAATTCACGTCACACATGACACGTCACCACTTCTCTTTCCTGGCCAGTAACAAGAAGAGGTTACGGCCACGGCATTAACGTATCCCAAAATTAATGTAGCGGACGAGGTATTCAACTTCCAGGCCAGCCTGGGTGGTGTCAAGGGGAGGGGGCGGCTGGCGTGATGTATGTGCGCGTCTCGTCGTAAATAACGAAGGTGCGTGCGCGCACATGTATAACGATGTATACACAGGAGCACGTGACATACATACAAACAAAGGCAGAGGACAAATAGATAGTCACACAGACAATCACGGGACCAATACACACACACACACACACACACACACACCGTTTCATGACGGCTAAAGTGGATGAACATTAAACAAAGCGAGTTTTAATCACCAGTGCATCACCTTCACGCATGACCTCTCCATCACGGTAATTACCCACGCATGGACGGGCTGGCAAGTGGAACTCCTCCAGCCTGCCTGACGCCAGACTGGCACTACTGCCTGACGCCCGCTTGGCAATGATGCCTGACACCGCAGTGAATATACCCGGTGAAGTCTTTTTTTGGGGGGAAGAGTCTTCACACCCCCATGTGCTGGGCCCTGGCTGCTGGATCTGGTCGTAGCTCGACCAAAGTGTTGGAGGTCGCAGCCCTCACACCTACTACATAGCACCCACCCAAATGGCAATACTGTCTAGCACCTGACTGACAGTGCTGCCTGACGCCCGACTGCCAGTGCTGCCTGACACTCAACTGACACTCCTATGCTGACTCCTCTCTATGCTGACTCTGATACTCTCGAGCATGACTCCCGGCTGACACTCCAGGATGTCAGCATCATCAACAAACTGACCCATTATCAATCACAATGTATCAATCAACGGTCAGCATTCAACCAGTCACTGTGAGTGAGTGAGTGAGTGAGTGTTGTGAGTGAGGAAGGGAGGGTATGAGTCACAATGAGTAGTTCTATGGGCGAGGGTGGGCTGGTGTGAGGAGAAAGGGGTGGGGGGCTTGAGACGTCAGTAGATGCGTGGAAGGATAAGCTTGGGAAGACCAGGTAAGAGTCCTGGAAGAGGCAGGGCTGGGTGGATGACACGGTGGAAATCGTGAGGTTCTAGAGGAGTGAGGGCAGTTTAGGTGAGGCGGGGCTGCCGCTGCGGCGTGTGGCCGACAGAGTAGCATGACGTGAGGGAATCCATAGCGGTGACTAGTCTAGTTAAAGCCAGTGGGTCATCATCACCCTGGGGTAAACTATCAGCACCTTGTGTATATTTCCTCCCCTCCCTCACCCATATCCTCACATGTGCACGGCCTCCACCAAACTTCCCCTCCCTCGCCTCCCTCCCTAGCGTCAAAACAGCAAAGCACACGCAGCCGTATTCGTGACGTGCTGTTGACCGCCCATCACACTCCAAATATTCAGTCTTCGTGACTACGCCTTGCTTACACTTGCTCTCTGCAGGGCTGAGCTTTGTGTACGGTATGTCCAGTTACTGCGGACGAGCAGGGTGCTTATGTGTTGTGGGCGCGTGTACTGGACGAGTATTGATGTTGGATGTTGCGAGGGCGTGTTGTGGCCTGGCCGAGTGTGGCTGGGTGTTGCTGTGAACGAGTATTGTGGCTGGGTGTTGTGAGGGAGTGTTGTGGCCTGAGTGTGGCGGACTCGCCAGGTGGACTTATAAGTGGATGGTGTGGTGGGAGGCAATAGACAGCGCGTCCCCTAGGAGCCTGCAGGTCGGCGCCGGCCGACCACCTGCTGCCCTGAGGGGCTGTGAGAGGCTTACTGCCTACACAAGTAGAGCACCGCGTCCAATCTCCAGCACAGATGGCCGCCTCCACCTCCACACTGCCCATTCTGAGCACCATGTGCCGTCCCCAGCACAGGCGGCCGTCACCCTCCTCCATCCCGCCCCTGAAAGTTGTAACAAGAGAAACTCCTTTCATACGCAGGAGCACTGGAGACGCCTCATACGGCAGAATGATGGAGGAAGAGGGACAGCGGGAGCCGCTAGCCCATTCTCTCACCTTTATTGGTAAATGGCAGGGAGATTATGTTCCGTGATGAGGCCAGGGGCTCACAGTCCTGAATTACAATCCTGATTATCATCTTGGGTTTTCCAGCGAGGCTCTGTTGTCCGAACGACGCAGAGGGCGGCAGGAGGTAGCCATCGAGGGAGGGAGAGGCGCCCCAGGAAGAGCCTGTCATTCGACTGACGAATAGTCAGACCGAAAAAGAGAGAGATAACTGGCCGAGCCAGTCGGGACCCAGGTCGGCAGATAGAGAAATAGGGCAGAGGGTTGAGAATGGAGGGTGGCGAGTATAGAATAAGAGGCAGCTGACTTGACAAGGTCTCTCCCTTGTCAAGAATGGGAGAAATGAACAAAATTCAGACAAAATGTACTCTTTCTTCAGGTACAGTGTGATGATATAGTTTTTCAGAATTATCTGCTAAGACTCAACTCACGTTACAGGAATATATCCATAAATTATCAATTCTTAAGAAATATCAAGTTTTACAAACACAGTATTAATTCTAAAATACCAATAATCATCTCAAAAATGACTCAAAGGAACAAGTAATAAAGTTCATGAAAAAATTCATCTTAAGGACTAGTTTTTTTTTGAGGCAGACAACTCATAGTACAACAGCTGTGACTAGCGAGCAGCTGAAAAGGTGTAGCTCTGTTAGGGTGGCGTTCAGGTGCTGTGGTATGACTTAAGTAACTCGTATGGGTGTGTGTGAGTCAGAGTGGCTTTCAGTAGCTGTGGTATAACCTCATAAACTCCTGTGGTAGTGTGGCTGTGTTAAGAGTGGCTTCCAGTAACTGTGGTACCACTTCTGTGATTCTTCCTGTGTTGGCGTTGCTGTGTTACAGTGGCTGCCAGAGAGGTGTAACGTAAACTCAGGGATTCTAATGTTATTTCTTCTCGTGGCTGGCGAGTGGTGGACTTACAACCGGCCTTAAATACAGTACTGACGACCAATAATAATAATAAAAGAGGAACCTGATAAACTGAAATAAAAAAAAAATAATTATAATCACAGATGTACGATACGTTTTACACACGATTTATTGCGACCCAAATATATCTAATTGGACGCACAGCTGGGCTGAGCTGTATATCTCCATGCTGGTGGTAGTGACGACCCCAGTTCACGCCTCGATTACCGTCCTCCACTTCTAGCTTGACGACGCGACAGGCGCGTCCATGAAAGACTTTCAGGTTACTCTACGGGCTAACGTAAGTTGACACGGACCTTCTCCTCGTCAGCTGTGAACACGAGCTCCTCAACCAACACCCGCACTTTGTAAAGCAAGCAAGCAACCACACACACACACACACACACACACACACACACACACACACACACACACACACAGAGGCCGTATCAGATGTTCAGTATATTGCTAGAGTAAGGAGCAGCGCCGAGGAAGTAGAGGAAAAAAGGACACGTTCGGCAATCTGTTGGCAACGTACGTCAGAGCAAAACTAGACTGTCCTTCTTAAGTCCAGTCACAGTATAGTTAAACAGGCACGAAGATCAAACTGATAAGGTCCTGAGGGAAAGCACGAAAGACGCTACATGATTTAGGGAGCTGAGCTACAGAGTGAAGATGGAGGCCATTCAGCTGCCCAGTCATGAGAGACAGAAGAGTAAGGAGTGACCTGATCACCTGCCTTCAAGTTTCTAAATCCGTTGGACGACGTCGACAGCGACCAGTTCTTCGTGGAATGTAGCGACAGAGCTCCAACTGGGCATACCAGAAAGCTAAGAAGGAAGCCTCTTTTAAAATAGGATGTTGGGAAGTACCGCTTCAGCAGCAGGGTTGTGGAAGACTGGTACAAACTAAGTGACTCAGAAAGCTGGAGACTCAGAAAGCTGACTGAAGGTAGAGCAAGTTCAAGAGATGAGGCCCCACGAATGTGAAACACCCTGCCCGTGCTGTTGGTAATTACACACACACACACACACACACACACACACACACACACAATACCCACACGTCCCATACAAACGCATTTATAGATATGTAGTCCCCCACTCTCTCCCTCCACACACACACACACACACACACACACACACACACACACACACGAAGACCAGCTGCAGGTCCACTGCCAGATACAGATTGAAGCACCAGACAAGGGAGTGCTCACACTCCCGCCTGAGAGGTCGTGATGGGCACTCCAGTGACGTACTCAGTAACAGTGTCACGTTATGTCAGTTGGGTAAACAGTAACAGCGTCACGTTTCGTCAGTTAAGCACTCAATATCAGCGTCACGTTACGTCAGCTATATAAGCAGCTGGACCCCAAACACTCCATGAGGAAGATGAAGAAGAGGAGGGAGGGAGGAGGAAGGGGAAGGAAGAGGAGAGAGGGAGAAATAAGGGAAGGGGTAGGGGATGGGACAGAACATGAAAACCTGTACACTCTTCTGACATCTTCACATAACACGCGTTAGGTTGTCTAATGGAGGATACCCGTCTTGTACAGTGTCAAGAACTGTAGTCTCAATTCATGGTGTGTTCTCCTCTTCGACCAGATACGTGCATCAGGAACTCACCTAACCCTTGGTCACATGAAACACCACTTGAAACCTCATCATAGAGGATCAAGAGAATATAAATCCAGCTTTAGTAGGTGCATTCAGCTTTATCATCCGGTCTCTCCAGCATTCAACATATGATCTTCGGACACTACTGTTGTCCTCCAGCAGATAAACTCGTCATGGGACATCAGGTCTCCAATTTTCTGGTCCTTCCATGTACTGTTCGGTATCAGATAACCTTGTCACCATCTAGTCTCCTACTTTCTGTCCTTCCCATGTACTGTCCACTAGCACGTAACCTCGCCATGGATCATCAGGTTTCCTCTTCTTTGTCCTTCCAATGCACTGCCTAATACTACGCATAGGAGACCGTCTATTTACGAACGTACAGGAGTGTTGCTCTAGATGTTACAGCTTACATGAAATCTCCGGGAAATACAATCGATCCCTTGATTCAAAACCTGATCGAATTCCTTCTGGATAATCACTGAGACACGAAGGCTTCTACCGGTGGCAATTTTTTTTGCGTGAGCGTCTCCTTCCTGGCGGGGGCACCATGTACACTTCTTCCTCGATGTAAATATTTCAAGCTCCAATTACGTTAAGATAATTCTACTCAAAATCATTCGAACGGTAGTACTGTCGCAACGCCGCCACAATGAAGGTCTCGCGACGGTAAGAAAACTACAATGACGGAAAAAAAAAAATTTCTCTCGTTTATTCACCTATTTGTATTGTACAGGACCCGTATAGTCCCATCTCTTGTGCGTCTGTGTGTGAGTAGAAGCGATGAAGTGTCATTTAAGGAGCTTGTATCTATCAGAGCAAGTCCAAGATCTGTTAAGGCCCACCGAGCCACTAGACAAATGGGATTGTGAGATAACCTGATTACACCTTCCTCCCTACCCGACCAAACCCCCTCACCCCACTACCATCCCCTTATCTCCCCTGCCCTACTCCTCAGTCTCCCATCCATTCTTAAACACTTCACCACCTGCAAGACCAGCAACACCAAGATCATCTCCCCTCCCTCCATCATTAACCCTCCCTCCTCTATCACCGCTGCCACTACCTCTTCCCCCAAGAACCACTACTGCCAATACCTTCTCCCCTACACCACCTCTACCACTAACCTATCCTTTCACCACCACCACCACCACTTCTACCACCTCTCCTCCCATCATCACCACTGTCATTACCCCTGCTCCCTCCACTACCACTGCCACTACCTCTCATCCCACCATCTCCACCATGGCCACTACCCTTCCTCCCAGCGCCGCCACTGCCACTATCCTCTGCCTGACTTGATTAAGGCCTTGGCATTCGATTTTCCGTTACGCACATCATTCCAATGAACACAAGGAGGGGAACCAATTATACCTGTTCCAATACGACCCTCTGTTTGTGTCTTTCTCTTTCTGTTTACCGTTATCATGGAAATCAATGGGTGGGCATCAGACTTAATAACTGCACATTCAACGAATTTAATGAACGAATCCGTTTATACGCGGCCGTGGGGATTCTCGGCCTTAATGATACACAACTCTATCAGGTCCATCATGTATATTTCATTGACGCTTTCCTGTCTGACCAAACATAGCCTCTCCCTTGTTCTTAGAACTGCACGAACGCAACTGAGAAGCGAAAAGAAGAATTAGTGAAACAAAATCAATATGAAAAACGGGATATGAAAATATAGACGAGAGAGAGAGAGAGAGAGAGAGAGAGAGAGAGAGAGAGAGAGAGAGAGAGAGAGAGAGAGAGAGAGAGAGAGAGAGAGAGAGAGAGAGAGACTCAAGCCTTCGGCAGCAGACTGAGTTACGTCTCGCACAGCAACACCCTCTTTACCAGCTCTCAGTAACATCCTTACATAGTACATACTCCTACTTGACGATGACCGGAGAAGCTAAACACCAGCGCGAACAGATTCTCTGCGGCATCGAACGATCGTCAAAGACGCTGGCAAGAAAATCAGACAACCTTTCCCCAGTTGGATGAGTGTAGGGCTCCCGTACACCCATCCAATCCGCGCCGCGCCGGTGCGAGGAGGAGGAGGAGGAGGAGGAGCCCTCCTGTGAACCACTTTACATCTGCGGTAGTGGAGGAGGAGGAGCGCTCCTGTGAACCACTTTACATCTGCGGTAGTGGAGGAGGAGGAGCCCTCCTGTGAACCACTTTACATCTGCGGTAGTGGAGGAGGAGGAGCGCTCCTGTGAACCACTTTACATCTGCGGTAGTGGAGGAGGAGGAGGAGCCCTCCTGTGAACCACTTTACATCTGCGGTAGTGGAGGAGGAGGAGGAGCCCTCCTGTGAACCACTTTACATCTGCGGTAGTGCAGCCGGCTCCCTGAACCGACCCAATCTGCCGCATGATCCCACGACACAACCTCTTGCTCGTCCCACCACCTCTTCCAAAGCCCGGGACGCAAAGCGGGAGTCCCTACGGTACAATCCGTCCGTCTGCGTGAGGCAGTTAATGCCATCCATCTTGCCTCACCACCTTCAGGTCCCTCATGGCGTGTCCCAACAATTTCCAGGCATCTTGGGAGGCCTTGGCCACCATCCCGGTGTCCGACAATTGACCGACGTAACGCTTCGAAGGGAGTACAAGCTTACCTTGATGTCCTCCCACTGGAAGGCCCCTCCCCGATAAGGACGCGAAGGTACGATCTCAACCCCAGCCTCCAGCCCCTCTCCAGACACACACACACACACACGTAATCACTAACCTAGAATATTACCACCGGTCCACACAGCCCTCCAAGCAGTAATAATGTCCTCGAACAGTCATAATGTTGTGGATGCGTGGACTCAGCTCTGTCTTTATTGACTGCTTTCCTACACCGGTAAGATTTGTGGAGCAACAGGACCATAATCATATACACGAGCACCGAGACGCACAGCACCGCGCCGCGGGGTATCAATAGTGGTACGGAAGGGCACCACATGTCTGCAGTACCAAGAGGAACAGATGCATGAACCTACTCTGGATAGTTCGTGTTTCTGCGATCTCTCTCTCTCTCTCTCTCTCTCTCTCTCTCTCTCTCTCTCTCTCTATATATATATATATATATATATATATATATATATATATATATATATATATATATATATATATATATAAAATTTAGGATCTAATGTTTAAGACGAAGGTTAGACGGTAAGGAAAAGAAGGCGTAAACGAAGAGAGGGACGACGCTACGAGGGAAGTAAGGTCGGCAAGCAGACCAGAGAGGCTGAAGGACGGATATCGCAAGGGAGACTAGCGGGAATCTAAAGGGTGGATGTCGCAAGGCAGACAAGCGCTACTTGTATGATGGATGTCGCCTGGTGCACTACTGGGGAACTCTACAGAGTCGATGTCGCAAGCAAGACGAGTGGGACGCCTGGAGAGTGTGGACGTCGCAAGACAAACTAGTAATCCTATGAAATGGATGTCCCAAAGCACGACCGGCATGGACTCCCATCACGACGCAGCATCCCACGGGATGGGTTAATAACTCAAGAGCTGAGGTGTAGCACATGTATCTCGCAGCGCCAGGATATAGCGTAACCCGCTGACGTACCGGTAATCCAGGGCTGTCCCTCCAATGGGGACTGTGGCTATAATAACTCAGCGTTACAGTGAAGATGGGAGTACAGTAATCGGTGAGTGTGATAGAGATATAAGTTGTAAACCCGGGTCTTATATATATATATATATATATATATATATATATATATATATATATATATATGGGATGAAGAAGTAAGAGTATTAGTGAAAGAGAAGAGAGAGGCATTTGGACGATTTTTGCAGGGAAAAAATGCAATTGAGTGGGAGAAGTATAAAAGAAAGAGACAGGAGGTCAAGAGAAAGGTGCAAAAGGTGAAAAAAAGGGCAAATGAGAGTTGGGGTGAGAGACTATCAGTAAATTTTAGGGAGAATAAAAAGATGTTCTGGAAGGAGGTAAATAGGGTGCGTAAGACAAGGGAGCAAATGGGAACTTCAGTGAAGGGCGTAAATGGGGAGGTGATAACAAGTAGTGGTGATGTGAGAAGGAGATGGAATGAGTATTTTGAAGGTTTGTTGAATGTGTCTGATGACAGAGTGGCAGATATAGGGTGTTTTGGTCGAGGTGGTGTGCAAAGTGAGAGGGTTGGGGAAAATGATTTGGTAAACAGAGAAGAGGTAGTAAAAGCTTTGCGGAAGATGAAAGCCGGCAAGGCAGCAGGTTTGGATGGTATTGCAGTGGAATTTATTAAAAAAGGGGGTGACTGTATTGTTGACTGGTTGGTAAGGTTATTTAATGTATGTATGACTCATGGTGAGGTGCCTGAGGATTGGCGGAATGCGTGCATAGTGCCATTGTACAAAGGCAAAGGGGATAAGAGTGAGTGCTCAAATTACAGAGGTATAAGTTTGTTGAGTATTCCTGGTAAATTATATGGGAGGGTATTGATTGAGAGGGTGAAGGCATGTACAGAGCATCAGATTGGGGAAGAGCAGTGCGGTTTCAGAAGTGGTAGAGGATGTGTGGATCAGGTGTTTGCTTTGAAGAATGTATGTGAGAAATACTTAGAAAAGCAAATGGATTTGTATGTAGCATTTATGGATCTGGAGAAGGCATATGATAGAGTTGATAGAGATGCTCTGTGGAAGGTATTAAGAATATATGGTGTGGGAGGCAAGTTGTTAGAAGCAGTGAAAAGTTTTTATCGAGGATGTAAGGCATGTGTACGTGTAGGAAGAGAGGAAAGTGATTGGTTCTCAGTGAATGTAGGTTTGCGGCAGGGTTGTGTGATGTCTCCATGGTTGTTTAATTTGTTTATGGATGGGGTTGTTAGGGAGGTAAATGCAAGAGTCCTGGAAAGAGGGGCAAGTATGAAGTCTGTTGGGGATGAGAGAGCTTGGGAAGTGAGTCAGTTGTTGTTCGCTGATGATACAGCGCTGGTGGCTGATTCATGTGAGAAACTGCAGAAGCTGGTGACTGAGTTTGGTAAAGTGTGTGGAAGAAGAAAGTTAAGAGTAAATGTGAATAAGAGCAAGGTTATTAGGTACAGTAGGGTTGAGGGTCAAGTCAATTGGGAGGTGAGTTTGAATGGAGAAAAACTGGAGGAAGTGAAGTGTTTTAGATATCTGGGAGTGGATCTGTCAGCGGATGGAACCATGGAAGCGGAAGTGGATCATAGGGTGGGGGAGGGGGCGAAAATTTTGGGAGCCTTGAAAAATGTGTGGAAGTCGAGAACATTATCTCGGAAAGCAAAAATGGGTATGTTTGAAGGAATAGTGGTTCCAACAATGTTGTATGGTTGCGAGGCGTGGGCTATGGATAGAGTTGTGCGCAGGAGGATGGATGTGCTGGAAATGAGATGTTTGAGGACAATGTGTGGTGTGAGGTGGTTTGATCGAGTAAGTAACGTAAGGGTAAGAGAGATGTGTGGAAATAAAAAGAGCGTGGTTGAGAGAGCAGAAGAGGGTGTTTTGAAATGGTTTGGGCACATGGAGAGAATGAGTGAGGAAAGATTGACCAAGAGGATATATGTGTCGGAGGTGGAGGGAACGAGGAGAAGAGGGAGGCCAAATTGGAGGTGGAAAGATGGAGTGAAAAAGATTTTGTGTGATCGGGGCCTGAACATGCAGGAGGGTGAAAGGAGGGCAAGAAATAGAGTGAATTGGAGCGATGTGGTATACAGGGGTTGACGTGCTGTCAGTGGATTGAATCAAGGCATGTGAAGCGTCTGGGGTAAACCATGGAAAGCTGTGTAGGTATGTATATTTGCGTGTGTGGACGTGTGTATGTACGTGTGTATGGGGGTTGGGCCATTTCTTTCGTCTGTTTCCTTGCGCTACCTCGCAAACGCGGGAGACAGCGACAAAGTATAAAAAAAAAAAAAAAAAAAAAAAAAAAAAAAATATATATATATATATATATATATATATATACGGGAAAATATTCGTAAGGCAGATCCGTGCCTGGGGTACAGAGGTAATACCTGTGGATTATGGAACATTACGTCACGATCCTGGGGGGGGGAAGAGGCAGGAACATACTATGATGCCACGGCGGAAGGTAATCAGGGCTTGAGCTTCGGGCTGGGCGCAAGGATTACCTGGGCTTACCGCTGTAGCTAACAGGGCCATTCTGTCCGCACGACCAACACCCAGTCCGCACTTACCAAAATTGAATTAACCAGCGGGATGCAACCATACGATAGGAGGCATGCTGAGCAGGGTACTGGGGTGGAGGTAACTCCTTCGTGTACGAAATCTGGGTCCAAAGGGCTTTTCTCAGTTGACCTGAGGCGTCTAGACTGAAACAGGTCGAGCCAGGTCACGTATGACCTGAATGTCATGGCTTCTTCCTTCCTATCGATAACGCATGTCATCTTCCCCTCCCTCCTATTTTCACCCAGCTCTTCCCGTCCCACTAACCTTCCCTTATATCCTATCATAGCTCTTTCCGCTTACCCTTTTCCTACACTATGTCCCACATCCCGTGTTCTGCAGCAGATACACACATACCCCCGTCTTCACCCACCTCCCCAACCCCTTCCCTCTCCGTCCTCCTCACACCCACTATCTACGTTCCCATCGACCATCTCCCCCAAAACCCCTCCCCGGGCGCGACATAACCATAACCCGCCACAATAACTGTCATCTAACTGCTATCTTTAGATAGCATGAGTTATCTATATCCCCATGGGCTCTGCTAGGGCCCGGATATGTTGGCTCTGGATAAACAACACTTTTTTTTCGAATATCAAGATATATTTTTTCGATGTTTATGTTTACATGTGTTGAGATAAAAAACCAGAAAAAAAAATTCTCGAGATTTATACTTTTATCCGTGTATATATATATATATATATATATATATATATATATATATATATATATATATATATATATACGTAGGCCTACAAAAATCTTATATGAATACATACGTACGCCTAAAAGGCTTCCACATAAATCTCGCCTCACAAAAATCAAAAGTACTTTAAGGCCTGGACTTTCCGGATAAAAAATTTACAAAAAACAAAAAAAAAAAAGTTTAGACAATAAACTTCTTAACTCAGACGGTAAACAGTGCTAATTGCCAGACTGAAGACGGAGGCAAAAACTCGCGTGGGGCGAAACTTTACAGCTGGCGTTATTATATAAACTCACCTGAGACCAGACCAAACTTCACATATGGGGGACCAGACTTTACAGCTTTGGGCAGAACTTTACAGCTGGGACATGAACTCTGACTAGGGCCCCCAAAAAAAAATACCTTCTCAGCTAAGGAGAGAGAGAGAGAGAGAGAGAGAGAGAGAGAGAGAGAGAGAGAGAGAGAGAGAGAGAGAGAGAGAGAGAGAGAGATGATGACCTAACTTCACAGATAAAGGAAAAAAAAAAAGAAAAAGAGATCCACTTGGACCCAACTTAGCACTCAGGGGTGCAACTTCACAGCTGGGAGAGAGAGAGAGAGAGAGAGAGAGAGAGAGAGAGAGAGAGAGAGAGAGAGAGAGAGAGAGAGAGAGAGAGAGGGGGGAAGGGGTTCATCTTGGGCCTAACTTCACAGCTGGGACACAGACTCGTGTCTGGCCTAACTTCACATATGGGGGAAAAAAGAAGAAAACACGGCAGGGGAGAGGAGGGAAGGAGATGGAGGGAGATGGAGGGAGGGACTTGCCTGGGAGGGTAACTTCCCCCGACAGGGAGAATACAAACCCCTGCCCCCTAGAGGAGAGGGTCGCACGGGACATCAGCCGCTCATCAATCTACCGGGTATAAAAAAAAAAAGAGTTCTCCCTGGCGACCGGATCTTCTGCTCCCTCCATCTCCATTCCCTTCCTGTTGTGCCCCCGCCCGCGACTGCCTCCCCTCCCCACTCTCACAACATCCCTCCACCAATCCGCTACCTCCTACGCCTTCCTCTCTCTCTCTCTCTCTCTCTCTCTCTCTCTCTCTCTCTCTCTCTCTCTCTCTCTCTCTCTCTCTCTCTCCTCGCGTCCCACGCCTCATCTCTCGCACCTATGTCCAACCTTCAGCGTCCCACTCCCTCTATCCGGCATCCCACGCCCTCTTCCGCGTCCCACGCCTTCTACTCCGTATCCAATGCCCTCTATCCTCGTCCTTTCCCGTCTCAAGCCCTTCCTTCATCATTCTCTTCTCTTCTTTCATTCATACGCCCCACTCTTCTTACCTCCCGTTACGTGTAAACTTGTCATCTAACACCATCTACCCCTTCACTTTTTATCCCCTGGCTCTCTCTCTCTCTCTCTCTCTCTCTCTCTCTCTCTCTCTCTCTCTCTCTCTCTCTCTCTCTCTCTCCAGGTGTCCTTGGTACCGCTTGCTCTCCACCCAGCCCCGGACTGCGACGCTTAGTCCAGATTTCCTCACTAGTCCTGTCACGTCACACACGTTAACTGTCCCTTCTCCTTCCACACGCAGCACGCTTCTCTCTCTCTCTCTCTCTCTCTCTCTCTCTCTCTCTCTCTCTCTCTCTCTCTCTCTCTCTCTCTCTCTCACCTTTTATCTTTTTCTCCTCCTCCTCTTCCTCCCCATCATCAGCCTTCCTTGGCTTTGTGCCCTGGTTCTCCTTATCATCACCGTATCTTTTCCTCACCATCTTGCATCCTCTGATCGCCAGGGGGGATTCCTCGACGGGCAGCACTTCACTTACCAAGACCACCTCCCCCAACACACACACACACACACACACACATACACATATTCCTACAATAACAGCCCCACTTCGTATGCGAGGACCCGGAACAAGCAGTCTGCTGAATCACATTCTCACGTACGCGCTATCACTTCACGTTCCACTGGCCTAAGATCCACGCTGCCATGATCAATGAGCTTTGAGCGTATGCACCCAGTCAGCGGCACTTAGCCGACCGGCGGCTGAATCCCCCCCCCCGGTATGTCACTACGCCGGCAGCTCGACAACTGGGACAAAGCGGAGGAGAGAAGGAAGGGGAGGAAGGAGGTGGGCGGGGGTGACACATGAGCAAAGGGTTTACGGAGCGAAGGGAAGGATGCTGTTGGGAGGATACATTTCCTCCCCTCACGGCTTCTAAAGGTCTTTCCGTACTGATGAATCTCACGTAAGTTGGCCGCTGCTTTTAAGCGAGAGGTGGCCACTCCAGACCAGCGAAAAATCCGCCTTCTTTCCCATCTTATAGTTGTACTTTTATATATATACACTCCGTGGCGCCCTTTAAAGACATCTTTTGATTCGTAAATCTTGGTCAGCTGTAAACCACCCAAACATTATCTGACGCGGGGATTTCCATATTCTTTTGGAAACCTTTGCTCTTCTCCATCACCTGAGATCACCTGACAGTGAAGTTGAGACTTCTGTTTTCCTACTGCGTTTCGTCCATACTCATGATTGTGGCTGCAGGTAACTTCCGTCACGGGCCATCAACGTCTCCAGTTATCTGTCCTTCCCATGTACTCCCCACGATAAAGCCATGATCCCATAGTCCCCCCCACATTTTCTATACACCTATTTGCACCCTTACTCCCCTGGGAAGAAGGGTGCAAGATCCCTTTTCCCTCCCATTCAGGCCTTCTCCCTTGGAATGACCACCTCACTTCTACTAGCACGTCCCCCTGCCCCACCCTGGATGAAGTCCCATCATTTATCCGGCGGGTTCTATCCTCCAGCACAGATCTGTGACCTTCACCAACTATGGCCCTTCGCCATAGCATAGTTCCCTTACACCACCAGCGCCAACCCTCCCCGTCCACGTAGCCAAGAAAAAGGCACCCCCCTCCTTAGTAACACCTGGCTCCCTCTTTCTCCTCAGCAGGCAACACTCAAACTAACATCCCCCTCCCCTTGTAGGGGTCTCCTCCTCCTCCTCCTCCCCGCTAAGCCAGGCAATAACACACGCGTTAGGGTAGCCGGCGACAGACATCCACAAATACCTCCATGTTTTGTCAGTTTCACATGCAAATGAGGCGACGTAGCAGGAGGAGGAGGAGGAGGAGGAGGAGGTTGGGGGGCCAGCGCGCGTCTGCCGCCGACGAAGTTTTTCTGGCTGGCCCTGAAGAAGGCCTGGTCGACCTCAACATGCTACTCCGTGCTCTGAGCTGCGCAAGGAATTTCCCTCATAGCCTCCGCGGGAATGTCTCTCGCCCTCCGCCGTGATCCATTACAAATACCACGGGGATTAACCCCTGAATTCAAATTCCACTGTTAGCCACGCACACAATGCTTGCCGTGGAACACACACACACACACACACACACACACACAAACATCTCTATGAATATCTTTTCCTTTCCATCAACCGTTTACGGTAAGTGTTCCAAATCTGCACGGAAAAACTTTCGGTAACTTTCGAAAGAGAAAAGTTAAGCGATTCTGTGCCACAAGCCACACGCGAGCCCTTGCCCATCTTTACCCTCTCTACAAGCAGCATGAATTGTTCGTGCTTTCGCGGTGTACGTGAGTGTGTGTGTGTGTGTGTGTGTGTGTGTGTGTGTGTGTGTGAGGAGGGAAGGCGTGTGTACAAGCAGACTTCCTTCAAAACCCGGTTATATAGAGGGAGTCGTGTTCCCCCTCCCTCATTTGCGGATAGTATCAAGCCATTTTTCATTTCGAGGAGGCCCGCGGGAGGACTGGTGGGTTCTGGTGGGAAGCATTATACGCTGTTCATCCATCACAAACCCCGCGGCGGCCTGGCAGACGCCCACGGGTTCCCACTGGTGATGCGTCACACGAGGTCATTACCCTCCTCATTAGCCCCTTCAGCACGACGACACGACCTATGAACACCCAGTGCGACACCTGAGTCCGACGGTACAATGGTACGACAAAATGAGCACCACGGGACGATCTAAAGGACGACGGTGTGACCTCGGAGCACGACAATACGACCACCGAGCACAAGGGTCGTGCTCGGTATTCGCCAAACCTTCTTGACGCACCCCGGTCGTCTTTCGTTAAACAAATATCTCATTTTCTCATCCTCTTCCTCACATCCTCAACAGAATAGGAAGTACGAGGACCTCCGATCTCACACAGCTACCTCGGGCGGGGTTAAGTAAGCGCCCAAGTCCACTTCCTGTCACCGTCTATGCTCAGGCATTCCCGGCCACCCTCTCCTCATCCCTCCAGCATCATTAGCAAAGAATCGAAAATGTGAAATGAGATACAAAACTCTCGTTTCATCTTCGTCTCGCGAGAACAAAGACATCTCACGCGTGGGAAGACGTTAAGAGTGACGACATATCGATAAGGGAACTCGAACCGACTGTTGACGAAGAGGAGGTCGAAAAATCTCGGTACCTGTTACGACGCGAGGCGAGCCACGTTATGTAAATCTCTTCCAAAGTTCATTAAGACGATCCAACACGTCCAGGCGACCGATGACCGGTGAGCGCGTGTGGGATGACTGCCGCACCGCACGCACGCGCATGGGGGGGCAGGCAGGTACAGACACAGACCCCCCCTGGTAAGCCGCCGCCGCCAGCGGCCAACGCCTGCCGCGCGCCGCTCAATGTCTTTTTTTATTGTTTCACAGCGAGGTCAGAATGTGTGTGTGTGTGTGTGTGTGTGTGTGTGTGTGTGTGTGTGTTTTTCTATCCACCACTGGAACAGCACTCCTCATAACCCTTCGTAACAAAGAGACTCCTTTGCATACCACCAAGAAACTACAACAGCAGCAGTCCTCCCCCACCTACGGCGGCAGCTCGGCCCTTCAGGTACGGACGGCCTGACGCGAATATCTCCACAAGATCAAATATAAGTGAAGACGAGGGAGACGGTCCGTGGATTCGGACAATGGAACCGACACACGGCTCGCGGAGGGAGTCGGTTAAGTCAGTTTAACAGTCCTTCTGTTGCACCAAAGACCCACGAGTGTTATCTCGCCTTCTGATCTACAACGGGGAGACCTGCTGCCCCTAAAGTTTTAAACGAACGCGTAGAACTTCATGTACGACCTTGACCTACACAAAATGATAATGGGGAATCCACTGACATGATGCACTGAAACAAAATATATATTAGGTCAAATGATAAGAATATATATATATATATATATATATATATATATATATATATATATGCACATGATGCACTGAAACAAAATATATAATAGGTCAAATGATAAGAATATATATATATATATATATATATATATATATATATATATATATATATATATATATATATATATATATATATATATATAAAACCTAGGTATATCTGTTATGACAGACTGCGTCATTCCTTGCCCGGCAATAATAACGTGAAGGAATTTACTCGTCAGCGTGTGTGCGTTTTGCCAGAGGTGTCAGGTTCTGCTTTTCACGTGAATCCTGTAAAATTAACTTTTAAAAACCTACGCGTTAGCTGTGGTATGACCTACTGTGCCCGAGGCTGAACCCACACACACACACACACACACACACACACACACACACACACACACACACAAGAAAAAAAAAACTCTTGGAAATTAGTTGGTATTTAGAAGTATTTACAGAGTTCAAGTCCCACCCAAGACAAACCTCTGGGCGAAGAAGTTTTTGAAAAAAGTTTTCGAAAGTTTATCCTCTTGCGTCCATTCCTGGTTCTGTGGGCTTGGCGGAAGCGGGACAGGTGATGAAGAGGCATCTGTTCTTCACCTGTCTGGGTCCTGTCTGGTACGTAGCTCTGGGCTCTCTGGTGAGGCCTTGAGGAGCTCTTCCCCTTGAAAACCTCCCTCCCTGCCGAGCCACAACCCATACGGGAGGTCAGGTTTTAATATGCCAGAGAACAAGCTCTTCAATCCATAACCCCACTAGTGAGTCTGTTCGTTACGTCCGGGTCAGCATGAGCCAATTCCACCTCTATACGCAGTTACCGCAGGATCAGCTCCTAAAGCCGGCCAAGCTGATTTTTCATCCCTCCCCCCCCCAAAGGTAAAGCTGGATGTCGTGGTTGATCCCACACAAATGAGTGGAAAATGCAGGTAACGTCCCGCCTTTGTGGTCAAGTCTGGCCAGATGCCAAACAATGGAAGTTTGTTTTGCTACGATCTCCCGACAAAGGTCTTTGTGAGCAGCCCACACCAATTCTCTGTTCAGTAGGTTCGGCGCACTGCTGTTGTCCACGTCTGTTCATTTTCATCTTTGCACCATCAAATCATCCATGAGCATCTGTGGACTCCGTAAGGAAGCAAGTATTGAACGTCCTCCCCAAATGGACTTCTGGCAATTTATCCCAACATCCTGGAATTGAAGCCACGACCTCAGAATCCAAGAATAAGGACAAGTACCCTGGCTAATTTAGCTCCAGTTATCAAAAATCCGTCCAGCATATTTGCACACACCGTTAGCTCACCTCCTCCTCCTCCTTCATCGAGGCAGACTTCTTTACTGTGCTGTTCCATGCACGAGAATATGTACAACCCAAGACGAAACACAGTGTTCTGTTGACCTCTGACCTGTACATGTTTTGCTGCAATGAGGAAGCACGAGGACCAGCAACCTTCCAGCAACGGGAGGAAGGCAAGAGTGTTTTGCAACAATCTCGGAATTGGGAACACTAACCGGACCGGCTGGCGGAAGTTGGATGGCACATCATCGGTGAACTGGCTACGGTTTTTTTACATGGACACGATTTATGTAACTGTTTGAAACAGCGCTGCCTACAACAGCTTCAAGCACGTCACCATCACCTTCCTCCACCCGCATACCACACCCACAAAAAGCCCACGTCTGGGGAAATTCCACGAGGAACGTGAATTTTGTCCACATCTATGAAAACAAAACAAGACAAAAAACGTAGGTTTGTGGAACTCTTAGGTACGTGGAGAATCACTGGGAGGATTTCAGACCTTTAGAAAAGGCTTCCTCCATTGACCTGACCCTGCGGTGTACTTCATTATCAGTCTGGGTAGTTTCTACATTGCTATTCAGTGCATCATTGATCCTGCATAGAGAAACATCCTTTAGAATTCTGCATGACATACCACTTTTCATGACTGCATATGACAAGCAATATTTTCTCTCTCAAACTTCTAGATTACGCGTAATATTTACGTTCGGTGTGGTACCGCCATCGACTCATTATTCAAGTAATATGAACCTCAGTCTCATATAATTAAGAGCAAGTCTCAGGAGGCTACACTTCGCATAATGCTATCACAAAGTCCGTAAACAAAGCTGTTTTCGCTACGTTGTACGGCGTTCCATCACGAACTCATAACCAAATGCTGTTGTTGTCATCTCCTCCCACCCCGGATACTAATGATATGAAAGAATAAAAATCATTGACAATCAGGTCGCACTTTGTTTACGCGAGGGTTTGACGGCGGCGCGGCGCTCGCCTTGCATGCTGAGGTGCAGGTGGCCCAGGGAGTTAGGTGGTGGCGCGTGGCAGGTCCGGCAGACGATTCTTCGGCCCGAACCAGCGGCGATATGTTATCGAGGGGGGTTTCCCCTCCCACACTCCACCAGGGTACTAGAGTCACCAGTTGGTTTGGTCGAGACATCCAGTTACTAAGAAGGACTAGGTGGGGTCCGCTCCCATGATGCCCCACCTCCACCAAGCACCCACAGCAATACTCGCGCTCATCAACACACATCCACACACCCAGCGCCCGGCCGGGAATAATGTGCCTTCCACGGACGACGTCAATTAACGAAGTCAAACCCCGGTGCTGACACGGTCTTGGACGCCCATTAAAACATAATCTCATTTAATTATTCCTGCACGAGCCTTCAACACGGCCAAGAGTCGTACTTACACAATCCGCGGCAAAGAAGTAACGCGGAGGAACATTTCGCCGTGTTTGTTAAATCATTAAATTGCCATCACGTTTTATATGCTGGAGGGCGCGGCGCGCGCGACCAGCTGGAATGCACAGGAAGAGGAGGAAGGGCGGCCCAAGACACGCAAGACAAGTATTTAATTCCAGTAATACTTCTCTATCTACCGCTAGAGGAGGGGGGGTGTGGGTGGAGAAATTCTGCAGGGAAAGCACCTAGGGCCAGTGCAATGTTTTCACAGTACATGAACTGTCTTCCACGCAGCTTCGTTCAAGGGAGGGAGGATATCACCATGATAACCACTACAGTATACCACTTCCTTTGTTAAGAGGAAAGATTATTAATAACACGCACGGCATAATCAGCGTACACTTACTCTTAGTTCTTCACAAAGCGTAAAAACAGAGGTTGCACATTCTCGTATAAAAAAAAGAAAATAATGAATATATATTACATTCAGAGATTGATTTCATCTTCCCGGTACATTATAGTATATTACAAGGACTCGAGGTTAAAACTAAAGTTATTTACTGTAAGAAATGTTGTAAGAGCTGAACACACTCTAAATCAATAGAGGAGTTACTTTGGGTACACTAGGTGAAGGCTCCGGGGTACCACTCTCTGGCACGGTGCACTGAGCCATGTACCGTCCAGCACTGGTAAAGGGGCAGTGGTACGTACCACCTGCTTCCGTACGGTGGACGGAAGGTACAGGGGGTCTACGTACCAACCCAAGACCCGGTATAGTCTACCACGTGCCGGCCAGCACCTTATAGCGAGGGTGGAGGCCAGCGGGCGGGCGGCGGAGGGAGCGAGGGAGGTGTTGGTGCGGGGTGAAGGCGAGCCATGCGACCGCTCTGGTGTTTGCAGATTGATCCGCTCGTGTTACTGTGTTAGCTTCTGTGCACCCGGCTGTGTAACACCGGTATGTGTGCACTCGTCCGTACAACACCAGCCTGCGAACGTGACGCGCAGGCGGACGTAAGGCCCGGGCAAAGTGTAACCTGCGGCACGCGCATCCACATGACGGTGAAGGATCATGCATACGTTTATGTATATGTATTGCTGCGACAGCCTTACATGCCACACCAGTACACGTAATCATCGCCGTGTGTGACGCACGATAGTTTACAACCGCGAGCATATCACGTCCGTGTGTGCGTGGAGCCTCGTCCGTGAGGTGCCAGTGTAAGCGAGTGGTATGTAAGAGCGAGCACGGCGACAGACGTCTTAATGGCACCCCCCCTCCCCCCTACACGAACAAGAGGGTCTCCACACGCAACGACTCTTAAGTCAGCCAAAGGCCAAGTTATTCACACTGGCCGCACACGACCTTTTCTGGAAGGTCACACACGACTTCCTATATAAAAGGCCGGAGACGACCTCTACTAGGAAAGGTTCCACACACGACCTTTCTCTGGAAGGCCACATACGACATCCTCTGGAAGGTTAAAGACGACCTCCACTGGAAAGATTCCATGCACGACTTTGGAAGGGAAGGACTCACACGACTTCCCCTGGAAGGCCAAAGAAATGGTTCAACACGACGTCTTGAGAAAGGTTCCACGCGACCTCTTCTGGATGGCCACAGAAGGAAACCTGTGGAAGGACCTAGACGACCCCCATCTTGATGATTCATTACGACCTACTTTTGAGAAGGTTCCTCACGACCTTCTGTGGCAGACTTCGGCGACGTATCTTTACAGCGGAGCCCAAAAAACAGGCCTCAAGTCCGAATCTCACAAGTGAAACCTGAACACACACCCCGATTGGAAATGTTCGAACCAGACACAGGAAAAGCTAAGAGGCTCGAAGTGGTTCATTGGCTTTATACTGGTTCACAGTGTTTCAGAATTACTGAAGAGAAGTACCAACGAACCCAAGTAACAAAGAGAAGAAAGAGGTCGAACTTTCATTTCAAGCAGCGGTTCAATGGTCCGGACCGCTTCGTAAGGCGATCCGTTCCTGTTTACAATGGTTCACGTATATCGAAACTGGTTCACAGTGGTTTACTGAAGTTTCCTGCTATTCACAGGGGTGTAACATTCCAAACCGTCTTGAAGTAGTTCTTTGCTATTCACAGTGGCTTAAAGATGTAAATTGGCTCAAGGTGATGATCTAAAGTGGTTTATCAAAACTTTTTACAATGGTTTACAGATTCACATCTGTTCATGTTGCCTCTCTAAAAAAAATTCTGTCCCGCTACAAATGTAAATAGATTCACAGTAGTTGTAAGTGGAAGAGGTTTCTTGGTATCTACAATTATTTGCAAATTTAATAAGGTCCAAATTGGTTTCATGTGGACATCTGCCATTCAATAGAATTCACTGACTTACAGCGGTTCAGAGAGGATTAAACTGAGTTTTCTGTAACTTACTACGAACTACATTTAAATTGCTGCAGGGTGATTTCTCGCAAACGACTACACTCATCGCGATTTACAGCGGTTCACAGCATATTTACAATGCATTACAGCGACTTACAGTGGCTTTGGAAGGTGCAGACTTCCACCTGCAATCGATTCAAGTGCGTTACCAGGAATATAACACCAGAAAATACATGTGTGTGCCAACAGGCAACACCGAATGCTATTTCAAGGTGTGTGATAAAACTGTATGATTGTTGGAACCAATCAATTCTGGAGGTAAATATAGTGTTCTCTCTCTCTCTCACTTTCTCTATACACACACACACACACACACACA